>NC_092758.1:11329062-11496562 GCF_047496795.1 Chiloscyllium punctatum
AGCTTTTGAAGCACTGCATTTTCTTCAGACTTCACCTGATAAAGGAAAAGTGGTCCAAAAGTTTGTGATTTCAAATAGACCTGTTGGACTACATACTGGTGTCGTGTGACTTCTGACTTTGCCCAGCCCAGTCCAACACTGGCACCTCATTTGTTAAGGTGGAAGAGATCCCAAGAATAGTTGGATGATTTTGTGCAATTGGGAATCAGGAAGGAATTCTAGGAGTTGATTGATGCAACTAAACAAGATTGGAGCTCAGGGGAAAAGAAAAACAAGGGAAGTTCTAGCTTGGTGAAGCTAGATGTCGGCGGAAATCTGGAGTCGTGCCAATGAATAAGCTGAATGCAGTCTCTAAAATCCAGTGGACTGTAGTTTCAGGAGAGGAGGGTGTCTGACTAGAACATGTTTATTTTGGGATTTTAGAATATAAGTTTATGTATCATATCACAAATTATATTAAAACCCTATTTTTGTTAAGTAAAGTTTATTGTCCTTTGTTCAAAACTGTGGAATCTCTTGGATTTATTTGCTTTGTCAACTTTAAAACAAAACGTTACTAAACCCTACAAGATTGTGTTATAAATTTGGTGGAATGGTTTGGCAATGTAGTGCTTGATACGTTAATAATCTTGACACGAGAAATGGACTTGGAACAAAAGAGACATTATTTTGTACCAAATAAGGAGAGGGTGCTGATTGGTTAGGTCATGACTGGTATGGAGTTGCTTCGGGAACAGTGAACTGTCAATCTTAATTTTCAGATTGTGCAGGCAGATTCTGATTGGCCAGGTGTTGTCATGGGGATGCAGCTGTGCGTATGACCTGTTTTAATGTAAGCAAAATGAGTTGCAACTTTAAGAAAAGAGGTCATGGAGACAGGAAAAGTATTAATCTCTGTGGCACTCCTTTAGTTACAGGTTACTATCTTGAAAATGTTCTCCCTTATCCTAACACTCTGTCTTCTGGTAGTTAGCCAATCCTCTCTCCATGCTGATACGCTCCACCCAACACCACGGATGTTTATCTCATGTAGTACCCCTTTTGAAAATTCAAATAGTTTGCATTTTGGGGCAGAATAGCCTCCTGTGCTGTAACAAATTGCCATTCTGTTGGACTCAGTTCGCTTGAAGTCACAGTTTGAATTACTTTATCATTGCCACTTAACAGCTTATAAGCCAATATCTCCTCTAAACCACCTTTCCCTTTCTCAAGAAGTAGGCTTCTCTAATCTTTCCTACACAGCTCATCCTTTGACATTTGGGATTATTCTTGTTGTCCTTCACTGCACATTTTAAATGTATGTATACTTCTATTGAAGTGTGACAACTAATATATGCAAAGTCCAAGTGTAGTCAATCAAGTGTTGGAAAGTGTCCGTGTAACCTTTGCTGAATCTAATATCGTCTACTCTGACTGTGTATCCCAATGTTCCATTTGCCTTTCTAAGTGCTTCTTCACATTGTATTGACATTGAAAATGCAATGGGGAGGCAATGGTTTACTCATATTAATATTAGACTGTTAATGCAGAGATCCAGGTAATGTTCTGGGGACCTGCGTTCGAATCCCAACATGGTGAGATTTGGATTCAATAAAAATCTGGAATTCAGAGTCTAATGGTGACGATAAAATTGCTGCTGATTGTTGGGTGGAGGAGAAAAGGACAATATCCTTGAGGGAAGGAAGCATTCCAACCTTACCTAGTGTGGTCTCCATGTCTCTCCACACCGACAGCAATGTGGCTGACTCTTAATAACTGTGGTGTCTTAATAACTGTTCTCTGGGTAATAAATGCAAACCCACACACAGCAAATTAACAAAGAAAAGGTGTCACCCCCACCCCCACCCCCACTTCCCGAATCTTTTTAAAGTCACTTGGCTAATCCTATTCTCTTCACTGAATACTGAGGCTATGTTAGCACTGCCTCCACGTGTTAAGACGACACATGCTAAGAGGTCTACTGTAGAATCGTGAAACAATGGGAAGCAGCAGAGTTTGGAAATTTGCCAGAGTTGTGACCCAGGACTCACTGAGGTGAAGGCCAGGGCTGATGAGAAGGAGCTTTCCCCCTCCCCATCGGTGTCACCTTGGCTCCCACTCTCACCACACCTTCCCGTCGGGGTAAGGGGTGCTTCTCGGAACCATGAGGTCATGCTTGCAGCCCAGAGGTACTGATGTACCTGCTCTGGCTGCTTCATCTTGCCAGCCCCAACCTTCACCTCCACCTCGCCCACTAACACCCCACCCCACCCCCCCACATTTCCTTCACCCTTCCGTCCTCCCCACACCCCTTCTCCTACTCTCCCCTCAACCACAGTCTCCACCCCCAACTCTTCCTCAGTGAGGGGAGGTGACAGCCTTCTGGCTGGACTGTTAATCCAGGGACCTAGGTTCGAATCCCGCCATAGTGGATGATAGAATTTCAATTCAATAAAAATCTGGAATTGAGAGTCTAGTGCTGGCCGTGAGTCCATTGTTGATTGTTTTGGGGAAAAAACCCAGCTGGTCTACGAATGTGTTTTAGGAAAGGAAGCTAAAGTAGACAGGCAGGAGGCTGAAAGAACACAGCAAGCCAGGCAGCATCAGGAAGTGCAGACATTGACGGTTCAGGTGTAACCCTTCTTCATGACTGCCATCCTTACCTGGTCTGGCCTACATGTGACTCCAGACACAGAGCAGCATGGTTGACTCTTAGCTGCCCTCTCGGCAATTAGGGATGGCCTAGCCAATGACGCCTACGTCCTGTGAATAAATTTGAAAAAGTGGAAAGGGGAGCAATGTTTGCAGCCTGGGGCAGCTGCAACACCAGTGGTGGGGTCAGTCTGAGTGTACATTGTTACGGAAGTGACTGCACAGGCAGGGCTGCGATGTCATCTCTGCTTGTGTAGATGTTGTGACAGTGTTGAGAGTGTGCCGCTGGAAAAGCACAGCGGGTCAGGCAACATCCGAGGTGCAGGGAAATCGATGCCTCAGATGCTGCCTGACACCTGCTGTGTTTTTCCAGCAACACTCTCAACTCTGATCCCCAGCATCTGCAGGCCTCACTGTCTCCTAGATGTTGCTACAGTCTATTGTGGCCTGTCGACATCACAGATCACATTAGTGTATATGCAAGGGTCAAGATTAGAGTGGTGCTGGAAATGATGAAGGGCTGCTGCCCGAAACGTCGATTCTCCTGCCCCTCGGATGCTGCCTGACCTGCTGTGCTTTTCCAGCACCACTCTGATCTAATCTCCAGCTTCTGCACTTTCGCCTGTATATGCAAGGGGACTATTTTGCCGAAAGGATAATCCCTCTGAAATATTTACATCGCTTTTTCCTCCAATATTTTATAAAATTGCAATATTAAAATTCACTTGCCCTTTAATTGCTCATAACAAACCCAGAGGTCCTCATCAAAATGCCAACTCTACTTGTTAGTTCTCACCGCACTCAAATTTGATCTTGGCTGCAAACTTAAATTTAACAACAGCTTTTCCACCCACATTGTCTATGTTGGTAAACCTACGTTTCCAACCATGTGCTACTCTGTTTCTCTAACTCCATGTTTGTCAGCAACGCAGGAACAGGAGTAGGCCATTCAGCCCCTCAAGCCTGCTCTGTCACTCAATGAGATCACGGCTGACCTGTGGCCTAACTCTATATGCCTGCCTTGGGCTGTTTTCCCTCAATACCCTTGCTTAATAAAAATTTGTCTACCTCAGACTTAAATTGAACAATTGAATTAGCATTGACCTCTATTTGAGGAAGAGGTTTCCAAATCCCCAATATCTTTGTGTGTAGAAAGTGCTTTCTGATGTCTTTCCCAAATGGCCAGGTCCACATTCTAAGACGAGGCACCTAGAATCTTCAACCAATGAAAATAGTCTCTTTATAGGACCCGTGGACACAGCCTTAGAATTAGAGGGGGTAAATTCAGAACAGAAATGCGGAGACATTTCTTCAGCCAGAGAGTGGTGGGCCTGTGGAATTCATTGCCGCAGAGTGCAGTGGAGGCCGGGACGCTAAATGTCTTCAAGGCAGAGATTGATAGATTCTTGTTGTCTCGGGGAATTAAGGGCTACGGGGAGAATGCGGGTAAGTGGAGTTGAAGTGCCCAGCAGCCATGATTGAATGGCGGAGTGGACTCGATGGACCGAATGGCCTTACTTCCACTCCTATGTCTTATGGTCTTATGGTATTTACTCTGTCTTTTCCTGTTAATACCGTGAAGACTTCTAATACATCATCCCCTTAACCTTCTAAATTCTGGAGAAAAAAGGCCTAATTTGTCTAATCTCTCCTCAAAACTTAACCCTGAAATCCAGGTTCCATCCTTGTAAATCTGCGTTGAACTCCCTCCAGGGCCAAAACATCCTTCCGAAGGGGTAGTGCCCAGATCTGCTACAGTACTGTCAGTGGGACCTGCTGTATCACTGCAGCATGACGTTTGCATCCCTATACTCCTACCCTTTAGATATGAAGGCCAAAATGCCATTAGCCTTCTTGACTAATTTCTACACGTAGGAGAAAGTGAGGACTGCAGATGCTGGAGATCAGAGTCGAGAATGTGGTGCTGGAAAAGCACAGCAGGTCAGGCAGCATCTGAGGAACAGGAGAATCGATGTTTTGGGTATAAGCCCTTCATCATTCCTGATTCTTCTGCTCCTCGGATGCTGCCTGACCTGCTGTGCTTTTCCAGCACCACACTCTCGACCCTATTTTGTACCCCTGTTTGTGACATTTAAAGAGCTATGCACCTGAATCCCCAAAATCGTAATGGAAGTCCATTGTATTTGTGCCTTCAAAAAAGACTCTGATCTATCCTGTCTCAGTACAAAATGGACTTGCTTATATTAAAATCCAACAGTTATAAAGGTTTCAGGTTTACAAAAAGGCAGTGTAAAACTTGGGTATTCTTGAAAAAGACATTTTTTCGCAGCCTTTTATCTTGCACTCAACAGGACAATTTTCAAGAATACCAATTCAAAAGACTTCTTCAGTTCAGAAGAAGAGCCATACTAGACTCGAAACGTTAACCCTGTCTCTGTCTCCATAGATGCTGTCAGGCTTGCTGAGTTTCTCCAGCAGTTTCTGGGTTTTTTTGTGAGTTTCAGATGGCAGTTCTTTGTTTTATTTCAGATCTTTTATCAAACTGTCTTCAGTCGATCCAGATGTAGAGTGAGGGAACACCCAATGTTTGGGAGCTGTGGGGACTTTGGTACCAACTGACTTTGTATCCCCCAAACATGCCACACTTAACATATGTCATGCCTTAAAATACTAATTTATTAAGTCATCAAATATTAGTTTCTGAAAGACGCTTATCTAATCTTTATGTGAATCAAATTATTCTGTCTTCTTCATATGTCTCCCTATTTCAGAAGTTGATTACTCAATCACTGAAAAAGAAGGTTTTGAGTTGACACCACGTTTGCTCAGTCTGGACACGGTGACCCATCTTGCAGAGTCTTTGTTACCTCACTTCTGTAAAATCCAAAAATCAATCATGATGTTACCACTCAACCTTTACTTGAGTCTTGACAGATCATCATTCCTGGAGAAAGTGAGGACTGCAGATGCTGGAGATCAGAGCTGAAAATGTGTTGCTGGAAAAGCGCAGCAGGTCAGGCAGCATCCAAGGAACAGGAGAATCGACGTTTCGGGCATGGGCCCTTCTTCAGGAAGGGCATTCCTGAAGAAGGGCTCATGCCCAAAATGTTGATTCTCCTACTCCTTGGATGCTGCCTGACCTGCTGCGCTTTTCCAGCCACACATTTTCAGATCATCATTCCTCATAATTTAGCTCCTTCCTTTCCTCTGTCATCACTGTCCAGTAATTCACTGTTTAGTACAAGAAACTGTCGCATAATATCATCCCAACAAACTTTACCCAGAGCGTTTCCCTGAAAACCTAAATTCAGCTCTCAAAAGTGGTGTAATAAAGGTTTGGGCTTCAGTTAGAAAACACAGTTTTCAAATCAACAGGATAAAATGTTGCACCTCAAATTAAATGTGTAAGTTATTTTTAATAAAATTTAATTTTAGATGTTCTAGGTAACAAAAGCTGTTTTTTAAAATTAAACTGTTATATTTTATACCTGTCTCCTTCTGAAAATGTTCAATGTTTTGGCATTAACCATTTTCTGTGGCAGAGAATCCCACAAGCTCCCCACTCTCTAGGTGAAGACATTCCTTCTCATCTCAGTCTGAATTGACCTATCTTGTATTCTTAGCCTGTGACCCATGATTCTGAAATCCATCATTGACAACATCTTGTAAAGTCTTGTTATAATTTTATAGGTTTCTATGAGATTCCCTCTCATTGTTCCGAATTCCAGCGAATATCCCAACTGATGCAGTCTCTCTTCGTACGTCAACTTTGCCATCCCAGGAATCAGTCTGGTAAACCTTTACTACACTGGGTGTAGGTTTGCTTGCTGAGCTGGAAGGTTCGTTTTCAGACGTTTCGTCACCATACTAGGTAACAACATCAGTGAGCCTCTGGATAAAGGGCTGGTGGTGTGGCTGTTTCAAATCTAAACACATAAATAGAAAGTGGGCCATACCACCAGTGCTTCACCGGAGGTTCACTGATGATGTTACATAGTATGGTGATGAAATGTCTGATAATGAACCTTCCAGCTCAGTGAGTAAATCTACAAACCTGAGCTACAAATATTCTCAAAACTCACGTTACTACACTCCCTCCATCACCAGTATATCCTTCCTCAGATAAGGTGACCAAAACTGCACACAATATCCCAGGTGTGGTCTCACCCAGACCCTGTGCAATTGCAGCAAGATATCCCTGCACCTGTACTCGAATCCTCTCACTATGAAAGCTAAATTATCAAAAAACCCTCCTACAGAACCCTGAAAACTAAAATTCACTTCATTGAAATTATCAGTCCTTTGGTTCTAGTTTAGAAATAAATAGTTTTTGAATCAACAATGAAAAATGTTCTGCTTGAAATTAAGTATGTGAATTGTTATTTTGGTTAAATTTCTTTTAGATTTCAAAGCAACAACTCCTCTTAACTTTCAGGCAGGAAGAAGATGTGTTGCTGGTTTGAATATCTGGAATGAATTTCAGAGATTAAAAATTGTCATCCATATATTGAGCAGACTTCTATTGTCCCTCACTATTATACCTTGGCTCCTCCTGTCTTGGATTCCTCCATGTTTCTTTCTGATCATCAACAATGTGATCATGTTTGGGTTTAGCCAGTGAATCTTTGCCTGGAGATCCACAGCAGATCTGTGGAAATGGTGTCATGATGTTCTCAAAGCATCATTGGAGAGGTCAAAACACACCAGCTGACTATTGGGAGATGCTGGCTTTTGACTAAGTTAATAAGGACTGCTCAAAGAGGGGGGAGACAATGAACACATCAGGAGGCTTGGTTGGGAATGTGCAGAGGGGAGGTTGAGGTGTTGGAGGGAGTGCACAGATCTCTAAACTCCATCTCCCCCACCCCAAACTCTGCCTCCCCTAGTTGTGACAGATGAAGGGCTTGTGCCCGAAACATTGATTTTCCTGCTCCTTGGATGCTGCCTGACCTGCTGTGCTTTTCAGCACTATACTGTTGATCCAAGTGCGACAGAGTCTACGTTGAACCCATCGATCCACATGCAGGCAAGTCAACATCCCCCCCTATCCTAAGGGGATTCCTAAGAAGAAGAGATGATGATGAATGCAGACAAGTTTCTTGGCATTAGAGATAAGGTGTATGAAATGCTCAAATATGCACTTTCCAAAGTCGCAACAAGTATTTCCCCCCCCCCCTCCCCCCGCCCCCGTCACAGCCAAGTGGGGTGCTTAGATGCAAACCTCAAATGCTTCAGAGGACTGAGAGCAGGTAATTCAGCATAAATGCATTGGTAGGCAATCGAATAGACGGTGTTGTGTGGAACTGGACATTAATAATACCAAAGGGAAACTGCTTCTTTTACAAGGTGTCATCTTGAATTCTGTCCAGTGTAGCCCATCAGCAGGACGTGTTTTATTTTTTAAAGCACAGTCCGGAGCTGACCAAATGAGAATGGTGTTAACCAGGTTCTGACTACTGGACGTGTACAACAGCAGGACGCACAATGACCTTAAATAACATGGAGAATGCTGACAGGTTTGTAGAATCGAGGGCAGAAGCACTTGAGTGAATTTGATGAAGCGGTGAACTTGAATCAGAATAGAGGCTGGACTATTCTTCAAAGGAACAGTCATCTGCATAATTAATAAGACATGACATATTTACCATTACCAAAGTCACAAAAGACATTCTCTGTAACTCAGAGAGTTGCATTATCTTTGTCCTTACTGACTTCTTTGTTGTCTTTTGAAGAGTCAGCTAATTAGTCCTCCTCCAAAACCCTCTTCGATTGAGGATTTCAAAATGGAGTTGGGTAATTATTTGAGGAGAAAACAAATTATTGGACTGGGGGGAAAAGAACTGGGGACTTTGTGCTTCATGTTCCATTCAAGGAGAGATGGCTGTGGTGTAGTGCTAATGTCACACGATTAGTGATCTAATGTTGCTAGCTAATGCTTTGAAGACAGAAGTTTCAATCTGACCATGGCAGTTATATTCCAATTCACTTAATAAATCTGAAATTAAAAGCTAGTCTCACTAATGTGAGCCATCATGGATTATTGCAAAATGTATTCTGGTTCATTTGTGAAGGAAGACAGCACTAATCACTGAACTTTCTAAACTAGAGCCTCAGGCTCAAGTACTGAGAACATGGTTTTGAATCTCACCACAATATTCATATTTACTAAAATCTAGAATTTAAAAAAAACTAGCCTAATTTATTCATTGTGGTAATAATCCATCTGGCTCATTAATGTCCATTAGGGAAGGAAATCTGCTGTCCTTATCTGCACTGGCCTACATGTGACTCCAGACCCATAGCAATTTGGCTGTCTCTTGACTCGACAAATCCCTCATTTCCGGGCCAAATGATGGCTATCTTGGGCAAAAGTTGGCCCTGTTCTCGTTCCGTGAGAAAACGGAAAAGATAAAGAAAACCATTTTCGCACAAGCTGTTTTTAAATTTTCTAGAACTTACACTAGAACAACAAATAACAATGTGAGTGAACAAAGGGCTTGTGTACTAACAATGTACACACGACTAGTTTCTCGGGGACAGTGTTAAAGTCCCTCAGCTTGGTCTCAGAAGAGACATGTTACCCAGTGAACAATTCACAGGGGGAAGGCCTACACTGTAAAGATGATTTATCTTATTCCATGACAAATTGGGAGCTAAATATATTTGGCTTATTTACTGCTAAAAATGGGCAGCATTGTTTGCTTATAACAAGGAAGAGGAGCTAGGATCTGTGCTCAATGGCAGGCATAGCTGAGATGATTGGAATTGGGCAGCACTGGATGAATGAAGGTTAAGATACAAGTGTGCTGTTGCCTCTGAATGTCCCAGGCCCCATCATAGGGACCCACCGTGCTGCTGGCTTGTGGGTCAGGGTTAAGGTGGAGAGTGTGCTGCCTATTGACTCGTGACTGTGAGGTCAGTGAAGACAGATGGCTTCACAAGTGGTAGGGATCAACTAGGCGGAAGTGGGTGTTGCAGATTACAGTCAAGATTAGAGTGGTGCTGGAAAAGCACAGCAGGTCAGGCAGCATCTGAGGAGCAGGAGAATCAACGTTTTGGGCAAAAGCCCTTCATTGGGAACAGTGTTAAAGTCCCTCAGCTTGGTCTCGGAAGGGACATGTTACCCAGTGAACAATTCACCGAAGGAAGGTCTGTACTGTAAAGAAGACTTATGTTATTCAGTGACGAGTTGGGAGCGAAATCTATGTGGCTAAATATATGAGCCAGATGGATTTTTCCTGATGAATGACTTTTGCCCAAAATGCCAATTTTCCTGCTCCTCGGATGCTGCCTGAGCTGCTTGCTTTTCCAGCACCACTTTAATCTTCACAAATGGTGAGTCAGGTTCTCCCCCTGGGCTATACCACACTCCTCTTTACTTCCTGAAATGAAAGGGCATCTTTGAGTACTTACTGAAAGAGAGAAGGGTTGATGATAAACCCATCTGAGCATTGTGAAGAGAGACGGGTCTTTACTGCAGAGATTTTTGTGCTCACATTAAAATATTTGGTCAAGACAGATATTCAGGGAGAAGGCAAGGCCAATGACAGACTTATGTTGTAGATGGAGACAGAAACATAGAAAATAGAAGCAGGAGTACGCCATTTGGCCCTTCGAGTCTGCTGCACCATTCAATATGATCATCCAACTCAGTCCCCTGTTTCCATTTTCTCCCCATACCCTTTGATCTCTTTCGCCCTAGAACTATATCTAACTTCTCCTTCAAAATATGCAATGTTTTTGCCTCAACCGCTTTCTGTGGTGGAGAATTCCACATTCGGGGTGAAAACATTCCTCCTCATCTCAGTCCTAAAAAGGATTAGGTCAGTGCTGCCATCCCAGGAACCAGTCTGATAAACCTTTGCTGCACTCTGTCCATCGCCAGAACATCCCTCCTCAGATAAGGAGACTAAAACTGCATGCAATACTCTAGGTATGGTCTCACCGAGGCCCTGTACAATTGTAGGAAGACATCCCTGCTCCTGTACTCGAATCCTCTCGCTATGAAGGCCAACATACCATTTACCTCCTTCACCACCTGCTGCACCTGCAATGCTTACTCTGTGACTGGTGTATGAGGACACCCAGATCTCATTGCACTTCCCCCTTTCCCAATCTATCGCCGTTCTGATAACAGTCGGCCTGCTTGTTTTTGCTACCATTATACTCCATTTGTCAGGTACAGGGCAGTTTAAAACTCAAAGGTTGTGAAGTTTCCCACCTTGACTGTCCTTACAGGAGAATGTAGGCACCACTGTCCAGGCTGGCATTTATTGTCCATCTATAACCTTGAGAACAGTTAAGAGTCTATCACATTGTTGTGGGTCTGAAGTCACATGTAGGGCAGACCAGGTAAGGGCAACAGATTTCCTTCCTCTAAAATACATCAGTAAGCCAGATGGGTTTAGTTGGACAATTGACAGTTGTGGCGATTAGGCAGCATTTTATTCCAGATCTTTACTGAATTCAAATTTCACCACCTGCCTTGGTGGGATACAAACTCTTATCCCCACAACATCAGCCTCGGGTGCTGGATTACCGGTCTAGTGACATTAATTCCAGACAGGAAAGGCTTGTTTTATGAGGAAAGATTGTGCAGTTAAAGCCCACACCAACTAGAGTTTAGAAGAATGAATGAGAGGAGGTCTAATTTGAGGCACAGGAGATGCTAAAGGGGATTGACAAGTTAGACATGGAGGGAATGATTCCTCGAGTGGGCCGTGTAGAATGACAGGTCACAGTTTTAGACTAAAGGGGTAGCAGATTTAAACCAGAGGAGGAGGAAATATTTCTCTCTTGCTGGGATGCTGAATAAATTTGAGAAGGAGATTGATTTGTAATTAATAATGGATCGAAGAATTATTGGTAATGGGCAGGAAAGTGGAGCTGAGGCCGAGATGAGATCAGCTCCCATATTAAATGGTGGAGCAGGCTTAGAGACTGAATTCCCTATTCCTGATCCTAGTTCTTATGTTCTTATTAAGAATGTGAAATAACTGCACAGAGGCCATTATCCTGGCATCAAGTCACCCTTTATTTACTTGTGGACAGTCCACTGGCTGTGGCCATCCAGCTCAGAGTCAGTCCCCTGAACTGAGGAGATTCTAAATCCCCTGCTTATTTTTAATATATTTTATTAACCAGTACAGTTCACAAACAATTAACATTAACAGCTGTACACAGAGAAACAGCAATTTACAAGGGAGAGGAGCAGCAAAGACAGGCCCCAAACCCGACCGTTCAACCAGTTTTCAGGGGAAGGGAGGACGAGCCTCAAAGCCCACTTTCAGTCACCACAAAAGTAGCAGTAACCAATACATACAAGACAGCCCAATTAGATAAGAAACAGCACACAGAATACAGAACACCTCCCCCTCCCCCCCCCACCTCCCCCACAGCATCCCAGCCATCCCTCCCACCTTCCAGTTACTCTCAGGCAGCCCACCCCTACACCGCTTCCGGCTCTCAGGGTGACAGCTTTCGGGATGATCCACGAGCCTCCCAGCTCAGAGATGCCTGCCAGACCCAGGCTGCGTCATGACACGGGCTGCTTTCAGCTCAGCCTCACACACCAATGGTCCCCATTAGCAGCTTTTCCTTCCCTGAACACACTATTATTGAGCCCTTGGTCTCTATGTCATTCTCTCTCTCTCTCTCTCTCTCTCTCTCTCTCTCTATATATACCTACCCCCTCTCTCTCTCTCCTCCACCCTACCCTCGCCTTCAGCACAAATGCCACCTTTCCCTTGCTGCCATCAGTTCTGAAGAAGGGCTACTGGACTCAAAACAGTAACTCTATCCACTGATGCTGCCTCTGAGTTGCTCCAGCCAATTCTGTTTCTGTCGTTGATCTGGATGAGACATTTGCCATGGAGACGGTGCCCACGCTGAATCTGAGATGGTGACTTAATGGTTAATGATGTAATCTTCTCTCTTGAAAACAGAATGTGTCTGAAATATCTATAATCCCTCACCCCTTCTCCCAATGTAAAATAAACAGCTGCCTGAGTCCTTTGGGTTAGACGATGTGAGAGACTCTACCATCGATTGATTGATTGATTTTTACGTGTACCGAAGTAGACTGAAAAGCTTTGTTTACGATCAGTAAAGGCAGATGATTGTAAGCAAAGATGTAGAGATCAGAAAGACTTAGACAGAGGCATGCAGGTTACACTGCACAGAGTGTGCACTGGGCAAGAGCAACATAAGCTAAATCAGCATTGTTTGAGGTTACAGAGTCCAGCCAATGTTTGATCAGCTCCTGTCCAGGTAGTGTGATGTGCTAACTCTGGAATGTTTATTGGTGTGTAGGTACGATTCCTGCATGAATAGAAGTTGGATCCAGCCCTGAAGATAAAGCATGGACAATGTGAAGCTCTGCTAGAGACAGTCTGGACCGGTGAGTGATGCACATCTATGTTCCACCTGTGTCAAGTTACGAGTTCAGAACGTTCACTCAGGAACATGGTTATTGCGTGTGTTACTTCAGTATTTTCTCTGTGCAGTTTCTGGTGACCTGTGGTTTCTGCTCTGAGCGAACAAGCAACAACCTGCATTTGGATAGCGGGGATTTTTGGTCAGAGAAGGGAAAGAATTAAAAAAGACATCAGGGGCACAGAGAGTGGTTTGTGTGTGGAATGAACTTGAATTGAATTTATTGTCACGTGTACCGAGGCACAGTGAAAAGTTTTTGTCTTGTGAGCAATACAGGCAGATCACAGAGTTAAGTAGCATAGATAGTAAATAATAGGTAAACAGCAACAAAAACAAAACAGGTACAGGCGAATGTTAAGATTTTGAGAGTCCATTCAGTATTCTAACAGTTGGGTAGAAACTGTTTTGAAACCGGCTGGTGCGTGTGTTCAGGCTTCTGTACCTTCACCCCGATGGTAGAGGTTGTAGAAAAACATTGCCAGGGATGGATCTTTGAGAATGCTGGTGGCCTTTCCTTGACAGTGGGCCTGGGAGATGGATTCTATAGATTGGAGGTTGGTCTTTGTGATTGTCTGTTCACCACTCTCTGTAACCGTCTCCGATCTTGAATGGTACAATTGCCATACCAGGTAGTGATACATTCAATCAGAATGCTTTCGATGGCATGCCTATAAAAGTTGGCAAGGGTATTCGCAGTCATGCCAAATTTCCTCAGCTGCCTGAGGAAGAAGAGTCGTTGTTAGGCCTTTGTAACCAGTGCGTCCATATGAAGAGTCCAAGAAAGCTTGTTGTGGATGACCACTCCAAGGAGCTTGACATTCTCCACTCGGTCCACTTCTGTGCTGTTAATGTGTAGAGAGGTGTGAGTAACATCCCACCGAAAGTCAATAATGAGTTCCTTGGTTTTGCCAGCATTGAGAGCTAGCTTGTTCTCAGTGCGTCATTTTTCCAGGTCTTCCACCTCCCGTCTGTAGTCTGTTTTGTCGCCATCTGAGATTCAACCGACGTGAAGTGGTGGATGCAGGTACAGTTACAACATGTAAAAGACATTTGGATCAAGTTCATGAATAGGAAAGGTTTAGAAGGGATATAGGCCGGGAGCAGGCAGGTGGGATTAGTTTAATTTGGGATTAGTTTAATTTGGGACTGGCTGGATCAAAGGGTTTGTTTCTGTGCTCTACGACTCTATGACTGGGGCTTTGAGAAGCATTTTAAAGGAGAGACAGGCAGGGTAATTTAAAGAGTCTGGGAGGAATGTGCACAGGGAAAGGGTGGTGGGAGTGCAACTTTGTGAGATGAACCTGCAAAGGTCCAGCATGGATGCAATGAGCCAAATCGGCTTATTCCATGCTTTCACCCCTCCTACAGAGTGAGTTTTATTGGGGTGGCAGGGTGCATGTTGCTTTGTGCACTATTGTCACCCCTACCCTGCACTTCCCCCACATGGGTCTAGACAGGTCAGGTAGGGAGTAAATGTTCCCACTGACTGGAGAATTGAGAACATTTTAACGAATAAGCAAAAGAAGCAATGGTGACATGAGGAGAAACTCCTTCACACAGTGAGTGGCTAGGTCTGGAATGACAGTATGGCAGAGGAAGATTTAATCAAAATAGGAATTGGATTATCATCAAAAACTGGGAATCAGGGTTATAGGAAGGCACTAACTGCGTTGCTCATTCAGGGGGCCAGAATCAGCATGCTGGGCTGAATGTCCTCCTCGATGAAAGTAGGTACTTCAGATATTGGAGATTAGAGTCAAGATTAGAGTGGTGCTGGAAAAGCACAGCAGTTCAGGAAGCATCCGAAGAGCAGGAAAATTGATGTTTCTGCAGTCCTCAATTTCCCCTGATCAAGAATATTTCTGCCTTTAAATGCACAAGAGCTCTGCCCACATAACTCTTTGTGGTAAAGAGTTCCAAAGACTCAGAACTCTCTGAGAGGAGAAATGTCTCCTTATCTAAGTCTTTAATTGGTGCCCCTTTATTTTGAGACTGTGCCCTCTGGTTGTAGACTCTCCCATGAGGAGAAATATCCTATCAGCACTTATCCTGTCAACCCACTTCAGAATCCTCTACAATTCAAAGAGAGCACCTCTGATTCTTCCAAAATAAATGCCCACACCCCATGAATGAATAAAAAAAAAACCTCTCTGTTCCTCCTCATAAAGGAAAAGATGTCCTGTTTATGCTTTAATCCTTCCATTTTTTTAAAGGCTTGTGAATAATTCAGAAGACGATCAGAGAATATTTCACTAAGAGGGTTAGAAGGATTGGAAATCAAGTTGCAGGGTCAGGAGGTGGGTTGAGTTGGGAGAGGGGCGTGGTCTTGATGTGGAGGGTTGGATGAGGCCGTGGTGTGGATTACATTGTGTGACAAAAGAGTCAGGCTGCAGAGTTCAGAATTGACTGGCTGGGAAAGGATGGCTTGTATAGGGTTGAGAGCTCTTGAACTGCTTGTTTCTCACAGCAAGTTATTACAGTCAAACACAACCCTGTACTCAACTGAAATCTAAACACGTATAGCTGTTGTCATTGAATCGCAATTAGGTGGAATTTTGCTTCCCATCCAGTGCCATTATTGGGATTGGAATTGCAATCTCTGGGAACTCCCCTCTCTCCTCAATGGTTTCTGACTACAATCTGCTCGTAAATGAATATATCCATCCACCCTCTACTTTTCAGCCCCATCTTCACCTTGTTTCCAAACAAACCTTTACCTCCAGCCTTAGCCCTTCACTTGTCTTCCCTCAGGCTCTCTCCAAATTGACTGTGTTCCACGAGATCAGAATATCAGTGCACAAAGAGGCCATTCGGCCGATTGGGTCTGCACCAATGGTCTGAAGAGGCATCCCATCCATCCCAGCACCCCACCCTAGCCCCATAACCCTGCATTTACCATGGCTAATCCTCTTAAATTCTTTCCCTCCAAATCTTTCCTATCCTCTTTTCAATTATGTCCGAGTTTCTTCCTAATTAGTCAATGTTTGTGATGCATCTCATGGTCAGAAAGATCAACATTCTCTCTTGCTGTTGGGCTCTTCCTGTGAGTATGGTCGGTCTTTATCAATTTATTCTCACTCCATCAAAATTGAAAACTGTCTTTCATTATTAACCAATCATAAAGTCCCCAAGTTTCACTTGCTGGTTTCCTGGCTGCCCCTCTCAGACGCCTTCGCTACTCTCCACAATCCCATCTCAATCTTCATTCTGTACCTCCCAGAACCCCCATCCCAGATCTGCCATCCCTACCTGTACCCCCTCAGAAACCAACACCCCAGATCCTCGAGCCCTTCTCTGTACCTCCCAAAAGCCCCAGTTCCAAACTCTCCATCCCCTATCAATACACCATAGAAACCCCATCCCAGATCCTCACTCCCTGATCTACACTCCCCAGAAACCCCCATCTCAGAACCTCACTCCCTGATCTATACTCCCCAGAAACCCCCACCCCAGATCCTCACTCCCCGATCTATACTCCCCAGAAACCCCCACCCTGGATCCTCACTCCCTGATCTATACTCCCCAGAATCCCCCATCCCAGATCCACACTCCCTGATCTATACTCCCCAGAAACCCCCACCCCAGATCCTCACTCCCTTGTCAATACTCCCCAGAAACCCCCATCCCAGATCCTCACTACCCGATCTATACTCCCCATAGACACCCCACCCCAGATCCTCGCTCCCTGATCTATACTCCCCAGAAACCCCCACCCCAGATCCTCACTCCCTGATCTATACTCCCCAGAAACCCCCATCCCAGATCCTCACTACCCGATCTATACTCCCCATAGACACCCCACCCCAGATCCTCGCTCCCTGATCTATACTCCCCAGAAACCCCCACCCCAGATCCTCACTCCCTGATCTATACTCCCCAGAAACCCCCATCCCAGATCCTCACTCCCCGATCTATACTCCCCAGAATCCCACTCCCCGATCTATACTCCCCAGAAACCCCCATCCCAGATCCTCACTCCCCGATCTATACTCCCCAGAATCCAACTCCCCGATCTATACTCCCCAGAAACCCCCACCCCAGATCCTCACTCCCTGATCTATACTCCCCAGATCCTCACTCCCTGATCTATACTCCCCACAAACCTCCACCCCAGATCCTCACTCCCTGATCTATACTCCCCAGATCCTCACTCCCTGATCTATACTCCCCAGAAACCTCCACCCCAGATCCTCACTCCCTGATCTATACTCCCCAGATCCTCACTCCCCTATCAATACTCCCCAAAAACCCCACCCCAGATCCTCACTCCCCTATCAATACTCCCCAAAAACCCTCACCCCAGATCCTCACTCCCCGATCTATACTCCCCAGAATCCCCCACCCCAGATCCTCACTCCCCGATCTATACTCCCCAGAAACCCCCACCCCAGATCCTCACTCCCTTGTCAATACTCCACAGAAACCCCCACCCCAGATCCTTACTCCCCGATCTATACTCCCCAGAATCCCCCACCCCAGATCCTCACTCCCCAGAAACCCCCACCCCAGATCCTCACTCCCCGATCTATACTCCCCAGAAACCCCCACCCCAGATCCTCACTCCTCGATCTATACTCCCCAGAAAGCTCCCAGAACCTCCCCTGTGCGTGGTGGTATGCGGCTCAGTGGTTAGCGCTGCTGTCTCACGTTGCCAGGGACCCAGGTTCGATTCCAGCCTCGGGCGACTGTGTGTGTGTGGAGTTTGCACATTTTCCCTGTGTCTGTGTGGGTTTCCTTTGGATGCTCTGGTTTCCTCCCACATTCCAAAGATGTGCAGGTCAGGTGAATTGGCCAGATTAAATTGTCCATAGTGTTAGGCGCATGAGTCAGAGGAGGGTGGGTTACTCTTCGGATGGTCAGTGTGGACTTGTTGGGCCGAAGGGCCTGTTTCCACACTGTAGGGAATCTAATCTAACTATTTCTTCCCTGATCCTCAATTCACCCACTGTCATTGCTGTTACTCTCTTTCTCCCCATCCCCCATCCCACCCCAACCCTGAAGGGGAAAGGGTTCGTACCCATCAAAGGAAACCTCTGTTTTGTGCTGGAGGGACGAGACTGTCATCGATTTTTTGGCCAGTGTTTTCTTGCTCTTTTCGAGTGCACTCCTAATGGGGAACACCTCTTTGTTGGATGGTATTAATCAAACCTTATTAAAAGCAGATATATCGATCTACATTTGCAGTTACATCTCCAGCAAGTGGGCAAGTTAAGTCATTAGGGTAAAAACGGAAAACACTTCAACCCCAGGGCATCAATGTGGACTTCAACAGCTTCCTCAAATCCCCTTCCCCCACCTCATCCTAGTTGCAAACTTCCAGCTCAGTAACTGTCCCCATGACTTGTCCGGACTTGTCCTACCTGCCTTTTCCACCTATCCACTCCACCCTCTCCTCCTTGACCTATCAACTTCATCTCCTCCCCCACTCAACCATTGTACTCTATGCTACTCTCTCCCCACCCCCACCCTCCTCTAGCTTATCTCTCCATGCTTCAGGCTCACTGCCTTTATTCCTGATGAAGGGCTTTTGCACGAAACGTCGATTTTGCTGCTCATTGGATGCTGCCTGAACTGCTGTGCTCTTCCAGCACCACTAATCCAGTACCAAGTTAAGTCATTAAACCATCACAAGCAACTAGTTGTGTTGCTGATGATGGTGTGAGTAAATACTTGATTGAACTGAGTGGATTCACTGTGTGACTGTTGTAGGGGAGGTTGTTTTATATTTGCATGCCTAATTTGGGTAAAGCCTACTCTACCTCTTGATGATAAATGTAACTGGTGTTCATCCGAATGGGTCATGGCATTTGCTTAGCTTGATGTTAATGAAACACAGACATTTGCTCTTGCCACAAGTGTTTACATTTGTCAGCCTCTAGTAACGCCTACGTTTGTGGCCTGCACTAGCAATAGCAGTGTAAATGGCAGATTTACACTCCAGTTCTACAGAACTGAACAAGAGAAATCACAATTTAAAAATTGTGCTGACAAAGATATCTTGGATCAGCCAGTCCAAGCCAGGATTTATTTGTTTGTTTCTTTGTTCTCTTGTGGAATGTGGCTATTAGATTCGATTCGATTCCCCACAGTATGGAAACAGGCCCTTCGGCCCAACCAGTCCACACCGACCCTCCGAAGCGTAACCAACCCAGACCCATTTCCCTCTGACTAATGCACCTAACACTATGGACAATTTAGCATGGCCAATTCACCTGATCTGCACATCTTTGGACTGTGGGAGGAAACCGGAGCACCCGGAGGAAACCCACGCAGACACAGGGAGAATGTGCAAACTCCACACAGAGAGTCAGCATTTGTGCACATCCCTAATTGCCCTATGTACTTGCAGAGTTACGTTTCATTTTGCTCAAAAACTGTATGAATCCATGTAGGATTCTGTAAATCCCTTTTTTAAGAAATAGAATCAGTCTGAACATTATAGCAAAAACAGCCTCACACAGGGCACCTTATACCTTCAATACATTATCTGGGCCAACATGACACCTATTGTTAAAGTTCACTTGAGAATGCAGCTTCTAAAAAAAAGTTCTGCGATTTACATATGAAAAAAACTGAAACCAACATGTTCAACCTAAAGATGAGAGACTTAACAAACAATCCAGGTCTTTTTCAATGTATAATTTCAGTTGCATCACACTGTAAACTTTTGTTATAAATTCTGTGTCTGACGGATCTTATACTCCACAACCACCTGATGAAGGAGCAGCGCTCTGAAAGCTAGTGCTTCCAAAAAACGTGTTGGACTATAACTTGGTGTTGTGTGATTTTTAACTTTGAATTGATTGGCTAAGCAGGTAATTTCAGAGGCCATTTAAGAATTGGGGCAGCACACTGACTCAGTGGTTAGCACTGCTGCCTACTGCACCAGAGACCTGGGTTCGATTCCAGCCTCAGGCGACTGACTGTGTGGAGTTTGCACGTTCTCCCCGTGTCTGCGTGGGTTTCCTCCAGGTGCTCCAGTTGCCTCTCACAGTCCAAAGATGTGCAGGTTTGATGAATTAGCCATGGGAAATGCTGGTTTTGAGGGATGGGGGAGGGATGGGGGTCTGGGTGGGATGTTCTCCAGAGGGTTGGTGTGGACCTGATGGGCTAAAAGGCCTACTTCCACACTGTAGGGATTCTATAATATTTCTATGAATCAACCACATTACTGTAAGTATGGAGTCTCGTGCAGCCCAGACCCCATGTACATATAAAATAAGAGCCAGAATAGGCCATTCAGCCCCTTGACCCTCTTCAGCCGTTCACTGTCTGCGTGCTCTGTCCATGTTTCAAACCCTACATTCCCACTGTGGTAGAAATTAAATAGGATTTCATTTTTAAAAAGGGGGCTAGAACAGGAGTAAGACAGCACTTTGCAAGCTGGTAAGTTAAGGGACATTGTAGCAGGCATGAACCTAGAACAACCCAATGGCAACTGTCAGCAGAAATGACTGGATTGGCACCTTATGTTCTCTAAGGCCTGGATCAGCCTTGACAGTGGATGAGAGAGTATACTTTATACAGATTCCTAGACACAGGATAAGAGAAAGACCCAGGGTGGAAGATTTCTGTTAATTGTACAACAATAAAATGAAAACAAAATATGCAGAAATATATCATCTGCAAACTTAGCCAGAATACCCTCAGTTCCTTCATCCAGATCATTAATGTATAAAGTGAAAAGTTGTGGTCCCAACTCCTCTCATTCTTCTAAACTGCAGAGTATAGGCTTTACACTGCTCAATCTCTCTTCCATATGACAAACCTCTCACCTCTGATATCAATCTAGTGGACCTCCTCTGAACTGCCTCCAATACATCTCCATCTCTCCTCCGGTAAGGGGACCAAATTAGTACACAGTTGTCCGGATGTGGCCTCACTAATGCTTCTGATACCATGAATATCTCACAAAGGTTAAAGATTTTCATAGAAGTTCCTCTGTCTTAAATGTTCGAACCCTTGCTTTGAAACTGTGTTTTCTAATGGGATTCCCGTTCGCACCATTGCTGTCAAGTCTGCTCAGAATCATAAATGTTTCAATGATGTCAACTTTCATTTATCTAAATTCCAAAGAGTGCAGGGCCAACCTGCACATCCTTTCCTTATAAGTAATCCCTTTGTTCAGGAATGCAAGAAGTGAACTTTCTCTGAACTGTCTCCATTGGAAGTATATCTCTCCAATTCATCTCTCACAATTCAGGTGAATTGGCCATGCTAAATTGCCCGTAGTGTTAGGTGAAGGGGTAAATGCAGGAGAATGGGTCTGGGTGGGTTATGCTTCGGTGGGTCGGTGTGGACTTGTTGGGCCGAAGGGCCTGTTTCCACACTGTAGGTAATCTAATCTAATTATTATTAAGCTGGGGAGGGTTCAGAAGAGGTTTGCCAGGATGTTGCCAGATATGGAAGATTTGTGTTATAAAGAAAGGCTGGAACTTTTTCACTGGAGCGTTGGAGTTTGAGAAGTGATCTTATAGAAGTTTATGAAATTATGAGGTGATTATGGATAGGGTTAGTGGTAGTTGTCTTTTCCCTAGGATGGGGGATTTCAAGACGGGGCGACACATACTTAAGGTGAGAGGAGAGAGATTTAAAAAAGACATGAGAGGCAAATTTTTTAGACTGAGGATGGTTCATATGTGGAATGAACTTCCAGAGGAAGTGGTGGATGTGGGAACAATTACAACTTTTAAAAGACATTTGGGTTAGTACCTGAATAGGAAAGGGTTTGGAGGGATATGGGGCAGGACCAGGCAGGTGGGACCAGTTTAGTTTGGGATTGTGTTCAGCATGGACTGTTTGGACCGAAGGGTCTGTTTTTGTGCTATATAACTCTATAACTCTAAAAACTGTTTACAGTATGCTCAGTGTAATCTCACCAGTGTCATGTGCTGTTGAACAAAGATCTCCCGACCTTTAGAGGCAAACATTTATTGCCCATCCCTATTTGCTCAAGAGGGCAGCTCGGATAGAGAGCAGGCTTTGTAATGTCTATGTAACCACTGTCAATTGTTGTAAATACCCATCTGGTTCATGAAAATCCTTCAGAGAAAGAAACCTACTAGTATGTTGTCCCCAGACACACAGCAATATGGTGGGCTCTAAACTGCCAGGGATGGGCAATATATGTTGGCCTGGCCAACGATTCCCACAGCTGTGAATTAATTTTAAGAACTTTGTCTTCTATTAGTCAGTCAACCCTCTCCCTATGCTAATACAATACCTCCTACATCATGGGCTCTTATCCGAAAGGACACTAATATGTGGTACTGAACACTGGTGGTGGCGGAAGGGGATGTTTGTGGATGTGGTGCCAAACTAGCAGGCTGCTTTGACCTGATGATTTCAGCGATTTTGAGTCTTCCCCAGAGTGACCAGGATTGGGAAATAATCCCTGTTTACACACCTCATAATTGTAAACTCCCCAGTCAACGTTCTCTTCTCTAAGACGAATGACCCAGCCTCTCCAATTTACTCACATTTCTGACATTTCTCATCCTTTGAGCCATTCCTGTAAATCTTTTTTCTATACCTCCTCTAGTTCCTTTATACCCTCCTTAAGGTGGGGCACCCAGACTGAGCCAATACCCCAGCTGGGCAGAACCAATCCTTTACAAAAGGCTCTCCATCATTTCCCAGCTTTTGCAACATACGCCTCAATTTGAAGTGTAAGCAGGAGAAACTTCAACAGAGTTTAAAAATACAACATCTTGCTAAAAGTATACAAGACATTTGTCAAACAACAAAGAGTACTGTGAATAATTTTAAATGCCTTATCTAAGGAAAGATATACAGGATAGACTGGCATTGGAGGCAGTCCAAAGAAGGCTCCCTACCTGATACCAAGTACAGAGAGACTGCCTGATGAGGAGAGGTTGAATACATTGGGCTGGTACTCAATAGAATATACAAAAATGAGAGGGGAGAGAAGAAGGATTTACAAAAGACATGAGGGGCTACGTTTTTACATGGAGAGTAGTTCATGTGTGGAATGAACTTCCAGAGGAAGTGGTGGATGTGGGTACAGTTACAATGTTTAAAAGACATTTGGTTAGGTCTGTGAATAAGAAATGTTTGGAGGGATATGATCCAAGCACAGGCAGGTGGGACTAGTTTAGTTTGGGATTATGTTCGGCATGGACTGGTTGGACCGAAGGGTCTGTTTCCATGTTGTATGACTCTGTGAAGGAGTTCCTCCTCACCTCTAGAATGAAAGACCTGTCATTATAAAACTACGCCCGGTGATTCTGTATTCAAAGATGGTCTGCCGTGGTTTTTTCTTAATTATGGTTGTTCCATTAACGTCGCTGCATTATATCGGAATGGTTTCCTCTGGGGGAAGGAACATCAGCAAAACAAATATTAATGAAGGACAGACAAGAAAGCTGCATTGGTGCTCCAGTGGTGTTGCTTGTGGTGGTAAGTTAGTCAGATAAACCAAAATGGAGGACCCCAGCTTTGAACAGGCTCTTCCCTAGCCACCTCACTTTTTTGAAGCTGAACTCTTTGCGTTGATTTGAAGAACTGCCTTTACTTGTTTGCCTACTCTGAATATTGTTTGTACCTTTCCTCTTTGATATTGCTGAAGAATTCCCTGTTTGAGTGCCAAGGGATAGCATGTGGTGTCAGGCAATGGCGAGATTGTGCAGCTGAAGCTAACATATCATGTGTAATCTGGGACCTTTTCTAAACTAAGCTCTTTAAATTTCTGCTAATCGTTCGGTGCCCGTTCCGCATGATAAATTGCAGCACATCTCGGGGTAAATTAATTTATTTTCCACGCTTTGCCATTGAAGGCTCCAGTCGGCTACTCTGTGCTTAGTTTCTGAAGCTCAAAGTCTGAGCAGTTGGGATGAAAGCTGCATTGGGACTCACAAGCTGCTGAATTATTCAGGCTGTAATGACATGGCTGTGATGTGCAGATAAATCATATGTGAGCCATTATCAGAGCCACAGGAGAATATGAACTCCAAGCATGTGAAAATACTGGTACAACAGTCACAGTGTGACAGGTTGAGATAGCACACCTCCTGCTGGTGAGTATTAATCACCTTCTCATTTGCACTTTCACTTCATCTCCCTGCTCTTCCTCATTTCTCTCCTCTTCCGTGATCAAAAATAAGACACTTTCAGATTTTCTTTTGAAAAATACAGCTGGGTGCCCCTTGGTTCACTCCGAGCCTCACAGCTTTAACAACGTGCTGACTGGAAGATCTGATGTGCAGACAGATGAAAGGAGCATTCCTTCAGAATTAGTCTCTCAAAGCCAAGAAGATCCATCACGTGCACCTATATCTTAGTACAGCCTCCCACTTCCCACTGGGAATGCTCGTTGTGTTGGTCCAGCTCTCGATCCTCTGTCCATTTATTTCTGATGAAAAAATCCCAAGGTGCATCTTTAGAAATGACTAATGTGTCCTCATTGCTTTGTCGCAGCCCCACAGAAGTGAGTGGATCTATCCTTGAACTCAGTTGTTTTGCAGTCAGTCATCTGTTACTGGTTAAGTCTCATGGCCTTATGTTCTGTTTTTGGAAGAGAGAGAGAGAAGAACAACTTGCATTTATGTAACGCCCTTATGAACTTAGGACACCATCGGCTGGTGACCTATAATCGCTGACGTGACATAGGAAATGCCACGACCAATTTGTGCACAGCAGGATCCCACAAGCAGCAAAGAGGCCTAATGACACAGATCTCATTTAATTGATGGGGGGGTGGGGGGTGGGTGGAGGGGTGGAGTTTGGCTTGTTGACCAGATCTCTGGGAGAACGTGAGCGTTCTCTGTGTGGGCTTCCTCCAGATGCTCCAGTTTCCTCCCTTAGTCCAAAGGTGTACAGGTTAGGGTGGGCTGGCCATGCTGAATTGCCCAGAGTATCCAGAGATGTGCAGGCTAGGTGGGTTAGCCATGAGAAATACAGGGTTACAACGATAGGTTGGGGGGGGGGGGGGGATGAGTCTGGGTGGGATGCTCATCGGAGGGTCGGTGAGGACTTGATGGGCTGAATGGCCTGCTTCCACACTGTAGGGGTTCTATGATTCTGTGATCCATTGGGATCTTTTTGTACCTACTTGAAAGGGTCAGTGCAGGGGCCACAGTTTGACATCTTCACTTAATGCAGGTTAAGTGAGGTAGGACATTGATTACCGTGGAGTTATTCCTGTGCAAGACGTCACCTTTGGGAAGATGAGGAGTAACAGGACTGCCATATATTGCCCAGCATCCCTCTGCTTATGAGCAGAATAGAATAACGGTTGGCATGGCAAACAGCTTCACAAGTCTGCACCAGTATTTAATGAGAATTACATTTGAGCTGCTGGACCCCCTTTCAATTTCAATGGGAAATCACAAAGTGACAGATTCATAAAATATTCATCCTGTACCCTTCACAATACTTGGTAATAATGAAACATCGCAAAGTAATTATTCAAAAATAATAGGGATTTTTTTTTCTGAAACTTGGAAGGGTTGAACTCTCACATTGCATTGCGAATATAATTAAAAATTAAGTTAGTTTTGAAGCATACAGCCTCAGGCCATCGCTGCCCATTTTAGTTGCCAGCCTCCGTTCTCATCTAGTGTAGTATCCACTATTGCCCACCATTACTGTCATTTTGAGACACACTTTGACACATCTTATTTCATGTGGCAGCTTTATGTTGCGGACCAAGTGAAACATCAACAAACATGTTTGAGCTAGTTTGTTTCTTGTCTTGTTCAGAGGAGGAACCTGTTCTCTAAAGGCCTTTAAAATACTTCATAACCAATGGGATACACTTGAAACGTAGTCATGATCATGTGGTCCTTAACGTGTGCACCACAAGGTCCTACCAACAGCAAATAGTCAACTAGTTTGTTCATGTTTAAGGTGTGGGCCACACTTGAAAGGTTAGCATTTATTGCTTATCCCTCGTTGTCCTTGGGAAGGGAATGAGGGGTGCTGAGCCACCTTCTCAAAACCCTGCAGTTCATGTCTGGGGTGGCGCAGTGGCTCAGTGGTTAGCACTGCTGCCATACAGCACCAGGGACCTGGTTTCAACTCCACCCTTGGGCGTGAGGTTTGAATATTGTTTGCATGGGTTTCCTCCCACTGTCCAAAGACGTGTAGGTTAGGGTGGACGGGCCATGCTAAGTTGCCCATAGTGTCCAGGGATGTGCAGGCTAGGTAGGCTAGCCATAGCAAATGCAGGGTTATGGAGATGGGTTGGGATGTTCTTTGGTGGGTCAGTGTAGACTCGATGGGCCAAATTGCCTGCAAGGATTCCATGATGTGGTAGGTAACATGATTAATGATTCTTATATGACTTTTCAATTGTGGTTTGATAAAATTGAATGGCTCATCCAGCCATTTTTGAGAACACTGTATTGGTCTGGAGTTACATAGACTCCAGACCAGATGAGACAGCCAGATCTTCTCGCCTAAAGGACATCTGTGAACCAAATTTGTTTGTATTTGGCAACAGCCTAGGTAGCCATCAATGGGACGAACATTGTAATTCAAGGTTTGTTTGATAAAATTTAAATTTCCTTCAGCTCTAACAGGATCACTGGCTACAATGCAGAAGGAGGCCATTTGGCCCAACATGCCTGCACTGACTTGTTAAATGAGCATCAGTACCTAAGGGGCTGAATGGCCTACTTCTGCTCCCATGTCTTAGTGTCTTGTAGCCCTTCAGGGAATGAATGGATTCTGCTGCCCCAGTTTAATCTCAGTGACAGGAGCATTATGTTCAGATATGGTCACCTTGCAAGAGGAAGGATGTTATTAAACTGGAAAGAGTGCAGAAGAAATTTACAAGGATGTTGCCAGGACTCAACGGCCTGAGTTATAGGGAGAGGTGGACAAGTTAGGAGAGCGTAGGGGACTGAGGGGGAATCTTATAGAAATGCATAAGATATTGAGAGGAATGGATATGGTGAATGCATTCAGTGTTTTTTCCAGTGTTTGGGGAATCCAGGAGTAGAGGGCATCGGTTTGAGGTTAGAGGGGAAAGAATAAAAAGGAATCTGAGGGGCTTCCTTTTTACACATAGAGTGGTATGCTCATTATGGAGTGAGCTGCCAGTGGAAGTGGTTGAGGAAGGTACATTAACAACATTTAAAAGGCATTTGCACAAATACATGGACAGGAAAGGTTTTGAAGGATATGGGCCAAGTGCAGGGAAATGGGGTTAACGTGGATGGACATTTTGTTCGGCATGGACCAGTTTGGACCAAAGGACCTTTCTCTGTCCTCTAGGACTCTCTGAGTCTATGATTAGTGGATCCTGGCTCAGACGTTATGCACTGAGTTATGTGGAATGCCTATGATTCAGGACAAACACAAGAAATTAGATTTTCAGCAACTGCTATGATCAGGTTTAAGTCTGGGCATGCTTTAAGCATTCTTCCATCTTTAGTTGGATTAATTAGGAGGGCATCATCATTAAACCATTAGACATAGGAGCAAAATTAGACCATTTAGCCCATCCAATCTGCTCCCCCATTCGATCATGGCTGATATGTTTCTCAAACCCACTCTCCTGTCTCCTCCCTGTAACCCTTGACCCCCTTTACCAATCAAGAACTTATTCATCTCTGTAGTAAGTACACTCAATGACTTAGCCTCCACAGCCCTCTGTGGCAATGGATTCCACAGATTCCCCACCCTCTGGCTGATTAAATTCCTCCTCATTTCTTTTCTAAAGGATCATCCCTTCACTTGGAGACTATGCCCTTGGTACCCAATCCATTACTAGTGGAAATATCTTCTCCATCTCCACTCTATCCAGGCCTCTCAGTATTCTGTAAGTTTCTGTCAGGTCCCCCTCATCCTCCTAAACTCCATCGAATGCAGACCCAGAATCTTCAACCACTCTTCATATGACAAGCCCTTCATCCCTGGGATCATTCTTGTAAACCTCCTCTGGACCCCCTCTAACACCAACACATCCTCCCTTAGATATGGGGCCCAAAACTGCTGTCATTATTCTAAAGGGGCCTCATACAGCCTCAGCAGTACATTTCTGGTCTTGTAATCCAACCCTCTTGAAATGAATGCTAACATTGCATTTGCCTTCCTAACCACCAACTGAACCTGCACATTAACTTGAGAGAATCCTGAACTACAACTCCTAAGTCCCTTTGTGCTTCAGATTTCTAAAGCCTTTGCCCATTTAGAAAATAGTCCACGCCTCTATTCTTCCGACTAATGTGTATAACCTCACACTTTCCCTCGTTCTATTCCATCTGCCACTTCTTTGCCCACTCTCCCAGCCTGTCCAAGTACTTCTGCAGCCTCCCTGCTTCCTCACATCACCTGCCCCTGCACATACCTTTGTATCATCTGCAAACTTAGCAGCAATGTCCTCAGTTCCTTCATCCAGATTGTTAAAATATTTGAGATGGTTTCACTGCTGGCAATTTCCCAGGAGTTAGATCAATAAAACTGGCCAATGGCCAGTTCTGACCATCCATATCTGACTCAAATACTTCAATATGGAGACTTAATATGGTCAGGACCTTCATGTCCAAGTGTTAAACAAGGTTTGAAAACTCTTTTTGATTTAAACACAATAGCTGTGAGGATAGACGTGATATAAATATTTCCTGCTGATTCAGAATCTAGATGTAGGATCACTGTTTAAAAAAAGATGGCGTTGTCCATTTAAAATGGGGAAAAGTTGAACATTTTTCTCACAGAGGGTTGTGTGTCTTTGGAGCTCTCTTCCTCAAATGGTGGTAGAAGCAGATTGCTTGAACATTTTTAAGGCTGATGGGTAGAGGGATTTTTGAAAAACAAGAGAAGTTAGTGGTTATTTGGAAGAAGGCAAGAATGTGGAGTAATCCAATCAGCCTTGATCTTGTTGAGTAGACAAAGAGGATGCTGGGAGAACACGACAAGCCAGACAGCATCAGGAGGTGGAGAAGGAGACATCCTGAAGAAGGATTATACCCAAAATGTCGACTTCTCCCCCTCCTGCTGCTGCCTGGCTTGCTGTGTTCTCCCAGCCTTGGATTCCAGCATCTGCAGTTTTTTTTTTGTCTCTAACCATGATCTTGTTGAGTGGCTGAGCAGGCTTGAGGAGTCAAGTGGCCTACACTTACCCCTAACTCCTCTGTCTGTGTATACGTTCTTATTTGGTCCTGCTGTTAAGATCCCAAAGCCCAGTCAGTCCACCTCTGTCAGTGAACACCATCCAGCGTCATGACTACGGGATTCAGCTGTTTGTCTACACAACAACAGTCCTGACACCCAAGAATCACTCAAACACCTTCACATGTCTTTTTTTTCAAAATCTGAACAGCTGTTACGCAATGAAGAACCTTTCTATTTCTTCGAAAGGTTGAAGTTCCTCTATAGTCAGTTATTTGATAATGTGATGGTTGCATTCCTGTGCGACCCTATGTTTTAGAAAAATCACACTTTAGAAACAGCGCTTCAAGTATTGGCGATGTAATTGCATTACAGCCAAATACATGGTTCAGAAACAGCGCCCCAATTCATCAGTCACATTACAGCAAATTCGCATTAACTAAACGCGCGTTATAACAGAATGACCTCTGACCTAATACAACCAGTTGGTTTGAACCTTTGGATTGCCAATAGAAGCCTCCATACTGCAGTACGTCAGGATCTTCTTTTGGATTTTGCCTGTAATGGATGCTCAGTTATTATGTTACTCGTTGTGCAATAGAAAGATAGAAAATAGGAATTGGTGTAGACCATTCAGCCCTTCGAACCTACTCTGCCAATCAGTATGATCATCCAACTCAGTGCCCTGATCCCACTTTCTCCCCATGCCCTTTGATCCCTGAAGCCCTAACAGCTATATATAACTCCCTCTTGAAAACATTTAACCGCTTTCTGCGGCAGAGAATTCCACAGGCTCACTCCTCTCTGGGTGACGAAATTTCTCCTCATCCCCTTCCAAAACGTCCTACCCCATATCCTTAGACTGTGATCCCCTGGTTACGGGTGATGAGTAATGTCCTTCCTCTGTTTACCCTGTCTAGTCCTGTTAGAATTGTATTGGTCTCTATGAGATCCCTCCCTCATTGCCCACAGACCTGTCACTTGCAGCAAATTATATTTTCTGAAGCCGTATTCCTGTTGATAACCTCCTGGTTGATGATGGAGATCCCGTGAAAGGGAGCAGCAAGTAATCCAGCGTTTTCTCAGAAGTGTTACAGAACAGATGGAGGCCATTTGGTCCACTGTGCCTGTACCAGCTCCTCAAGTGAGCATTGTTACCTAGTGCCAATCTACTGCTTTCTCCCCATTACCATTGCACACTACTTCTATCCAAATAATCAGCAAAGACCCTCTTGAACGCCTCAATTGAACCTGCCTCCACTATATTTCTACACTGTTCGCTGGGTGAAAAATATTTTTCTCACATCATCTCTGCTTCTTTCACATATCAGTTTAAATCTATTTCCGCTCGTTCTTTGTCCTTGTACCAGCAGAAACAGCTTCTTTCCACCCTCTCCGTCCAGCCCATTCTTGGTTTGGAGAGCTCTGATCTCCACTCAGCCGCCTTCTCTCCAAGGGGAAACACTCCTGACTTCGTCAATCTATCCTCAAACTGAACCTTCCCCTTCCTGACCATTCTTGTAAATTGCTTCCGCACCCTCTCTAATGTGTTCGCATTCTTCCCATAATATGACATCCACAACTGTATTCAATACTCCAGCTGAGGTCTGACAAGTAACTCGTAACTCACTCTCAGTGATAATCTCCTGCTGAGCCTTGTGTGAGCTGGACATGTCAGTGGGACACTGTTGTTAAAATATTCTGCTTCAAGTTAAGGTACAGGCAGTTCGATTTTAATTTATGTGGGAATGTTACTGCATCATTTACATTCAGAGGAAAAGATCAGTGAAGGAAGAAACTGTAATTACATAACTAGTGAGGTAAGGGACATTAATTACATAATCAATGAAGGAGGCAAAACGTAATTACAGAAATGTGAGGTTTGAGAAAGATAATTTCATGCCATTGATCAGTTTATTGCATGTTTGTTGTGAGCAGCCAGACATTCTTACTAATACACAGTAAGACGGTAATACGCTGTGACACTGCTCTGCACTTGTGAGAAAGAGTGGCTCAGGGACAGTGAGGAGATTGATTAAATTGCCGTGTAAACAGGCTGTGACAGTGGGAATGTGTCTGACCTGCAACATCACTAAGGACTGCTCACTAGGTCTGTCTCAGCACCTTTCTGGATGGCAACTCCCAGCTGATGAAAACCACCACAGGAACCATTCCAGCTGATTATAGGGGAAGATACTCCATTAGAGCAATCCCATAGAAACATGGAAATGAGGAATTGGAGTAGGCCAGTCGGCCCTTCAAGCTTCCTCCCCCATTCAATATGATCAAGGCTGATCATCCAACTCAATTCCCTGTTCCCACTTTCTCCCATTCCCTTTGATCCCTTGAGCCCTAAGAACAATACCTAACTCTTAGATTAGATTACATACAGTGTCGAAACAGGCCCTTTGGCCCAACAAGTCCACACCGACCCACGGAAGCGTAACCCACCCAGACCCATTCCCCTACATTTACCCCTTCACCTAACCCTACGGGCTATTTAGCATGGCCAATTCACCTAACCTGCACATTTTGGATTGTGGGAGGAAACCGGAGCACCCGGAGGAAACCCACACAGACACAGGGAGAACGTGCAAACTCCACACAGACAGTTGCCTGAGGCTGGAATTGAACCTGGGTCTCTGGCGCTGTGAGGCAGCAGTGCTAACCACTGTGCCACCATGCCGCCCACAACTTTGAATTTTTAACCTCAGCCACTTTCTATGGCAGAGATTTCCACAGGCTCCCCACTCTCTAGCTGAAGAAATTTTTCCTCATCTTAAATAGCCTACCCCATATCCTTAGACTGTGAGCCTCCTGGTTCTAGATTCCCCATTCATCAGGAACAGCCTTCCTGCATTTACTATGTCTAGTCCTTTGATAGGTTTCTATGAGATCTATCCTCATTCTTCTGAACCTCAGGGAATTTTCTCCTAACATAGAGTGCTTTGAAATATGAAAGTCTACTTACCTATCAGCTATAGTCTGACAACATACTTTTAGTGTGGGCCAGTTGTTTTAATTGTCTGTCTTTTATCCCAGTCTGACCATCCTGCTTTTGATCTGCTGTAATGTACTGACAAAGTTCAACACATGCTCAAGGAATACATGTTTTCCCAGACACAGTGGATCAATGGTTAGCACTGCTGCCTCACGGTGACAGGGACCCGGGTTCAGTTCCACCCTCGGGCAACTGTCCGTGTGGAGTTTGCATATTCTCCCCGTGTCTGCATAGGTTTCCTCCGGGTGCTCCGGTTTCCTGCCACAGTCCAAAGATGTGCAGGTTCGGGGGATTGGCCAAGCTAAATTGCCCATAGTGTTGGGTGGATTAGTCAGGGGTGAATGTAGGGGAATGGGTGAGTGTCTCTTCGGAAGTCGGTGTGGACTTGTTGGGCTGAAGAGCCTGTTTCCACACTGTAGGGAATCTATTCTAAAAAAGTTTCTCTCTCATCTCTCGCTTGCTCGCTCGCGCGCACACACACATGCTTTCTCTCTCTCTCTCTCTAACACAGCCCCCCTCACAGGTATATACTCTATCACACTCTCATACACACTCTCTCTCACACACACACACACACACACACACACACACATATATAAGTCTATGGGGGGAATTTGCATTTGCAGATACATTCTATTTTGTTCAAAAAGCACACAGTCTGTAGGCAGTCAATTTTTTTTTATAATCCATATGTCATTTTATAACACTTTGGAAATAGAACCGGTCTGACTCAAAGTTGGAATACAGACAGACTCTAAACTCACACCTTTAGTGCATTGTCTGAGCTGAAATGAGACTTTTTTAAAAATAAAACCTTAAGTTATATCAGGAAGGTGACAAAAGGAGTTCTGAGATTTATATATTAATGAATCAAAACCTGCATCCCCATTCTAAGTGATTAAAGACTTAACAGCAATCTCGATTTGTTCAATACATCGCATCAATTGTATGACACTTTGATCTTTTCCTATAAATTCTGTGTCCTATGATCCTGCCCCATGAGCTACCTGACAAAGGAGCAATTCTCCGAAAGCTGGTGCTTCCAACTAAACCTGTTGGACTATAACCTGGTGTTGGGTAATTGTTAACTTTAACCACACAAAGTCAGCGTGGAATCATGAAAGGGAAATCCTGTCTGACTAACTTATGAGAGTTTTTCTAGGAAGTCTCAACCAGAGGGGAACCAATAGATGTGTTGTATTTGGGCTCCCGAAAGGCAGTTCACAAGGTACGTCACAAAAGGTTGTTATAAAATAAGAGCCCTGTGATCTCGGAGGTAGTATATTGACATGGATAGAAAATTGGCTCAGGGCAGGAAACAGCAAGTGGACTACATGGCTGTTTTTTCAGGTCAGCAGCCTGTCTCCAGTGGGGCTCCACAGGGATCAGTTGCTGGGACTACAGTTCTTTGCAATATATTTGAGTAACTTGGGGGAAGGAAGGAAATGTACTGTAGTCAAATTTGCAGCCAACACAAAAATAAGAGAAAGGCAAGTCGTGACAGGCTTACAAACCTCAAGGGTGAAGGTGAAGAGCCAGAGGTGGTGGTACATGTCGGCACAAATGATGTCAGGAAGAAGAGGAGGAACATTACTACAGCGGGACTTCGGAGAACTAGGAAGAAGGCTGAAAAGTAGGACATCCAGGGTGGTTATCTCTGGTTTGCTTCCAGTTCCTCGGGCTGGAGAGGCCAGAAACAGGGAGATAATGAACTTGAACGTGTGGCTGGGGAACTGGTGCAGGAAGCAAGGATTTAAATTCTTGGATCACTGGGGTACGTTTTGTGGTAAGCATAAATTATACAAAAGAGATGGTTTGCACCTTAATAGACTAGGGACCAGCATTCTGGCAGGCAGGTTTGCTACTGCAACACAGCTACATTTAAACTAAATAGTGGGGGGGAGGGGACAAACTGGAAGTTTAAGAAGGAAATTGAACGGAAAGTTAGAACAAGGGAAGTCAAGAAAGACAACGGTATCAATGAGGCAGAAAACTCAAAAAGGGATCATGCCGTAAGGTTGAGTGAAATAGGGGTTGATAGGAAGGGTGAGGGCACTAACAAATTAAAATATTATATATGAGTGCATGAAGCATTAGAAATAAGATGGATGAGCTTGAGGCTCTTTTGGAAATTGGCAGATACGATATTGTGGGGATAACTGAGACGTGGCTTTAAGTGGACAGGGCCTGGGAAATGAATATTCAAGGCTATATGTGCTATCGTAAAGACAAACTGACGGGCAGAGGGGGTGGGGTAGCCCTGTTGGTAAGGGATGATATTCAGTTCCTTGCGCGGAGGGACCTAGAATCAGGGGATGTAGAGTCCGTATGGATAGAGCTGAGAAATTCTAAGGGTAGAAAGACCCTCTTGGGAGTTATCTACAGGCCCCCAAACAGTAGTATGGATGTAGGGTGTAAGTTGAATAAGGAGCTGAAATTGGCCTGTCGCAAAGATGTTACTACAGTTGTTATAGAGAATTTCAAAATGCAGGTAGACTGGGAGAATCAGGATGGTATTGGACCTCAAGAAAGAGACTTTGTGGAGTGCCTCAGAGACGGATTCTTAGAACAGCTGGTGATGGAGCCTACCAGGGAGAAGGCAATTCTGGATCTGGTATTGTGCAACGAACCAGAATTGATCAGGGTCCTCGAAGTGAAGGAGTCATTAGGAGGTAGTGACCATAATACAATAAGCTTCAATCTGCAATTTGAAAGGGAGAGGGTGCAATCGGTAGTGACAATATTTCAGTTGAATAAAGGGAACTATGGAGCTATGAGGGAAGAGCTGGCCAAAGTTCAATGGTGCCAATATCTTAGCAGAGATGACAGTGGAGGAACAATGGCAGATATTTCTGTGTATAATGCAGAAGATAGGGAAGAAAGATCCTATGAGGAGGCAGGGGTGGCCGTGGCTGATGAGGGAAGTTAAGAAACGTATAAAGTCAAAAGAGAAAAAGTATAACATAGCAAAGATAAGTGGGAAAACGAAGGACTGGGAAGCTTTTAAAGAACAACAGAGGATTACTAAGAAGGAAATACGCAGAGAAAAAATGAGGTACAAAGGTAAATTGGCCAAAAATATAAAGGAGGATAGTAAAAGCATTTTTAGTATGTGAAAGGTAAAAAAATGGTTAAGACTAAAATTGGGCCCTTGAAGACAGAAACAGCAGGATATATTACGGGAACAAAGAAATGACAGAAGAGTTGAATTGGTACTTCAGATCTGTGTTCACTGGGGAAGACACAAGCAATCTCCCTGAGGTAACAGTGGCTGAAGGACCCGAACTGAAGGGAATTTATATTTGCCAGGAATTGGTGTTGGAGAGACTGTTAGGTCTGAAGGTTGATAGGTCCCCGGGGCCTGATGGTCTACATCCCAGCGTACTGAAGGAGGTGGCTCTAGAAATCGTGGATGTGTTGGTGATTATTTTCCAGAGTTTGATAGATTCAGGACCAGTTCCTGCGGATTGGAGGGTGGCGAATGTTGTACCACTTTTTAAGAAAGGTGGGAGAGAGAAAGCAGGAAATTATAGACCAGTTAGTCTGACCTCAGTGGTGGGAAAGATGCTGGAGTCAATTATAAAGAATGAAACAGATTAGGTCAGAGTCAGCATGGATTTATGAAGGGGAAATCATGCTTGACTAATCTTGTGGAATTTTTTGAGGATGTAACTCTGAAGATGGACGCGGGAGATCCAGTAGATGTAGTGTACCTGGACTTTCAGAAAGCCTTTAATAAAGTCCCACATAGGAGGTTAGTGAGCAAAATTAGGGCGCACGGTATTGGGGGCAAAGTACTGACTTGGACTGAAGGTTGGTTGGCTGACAGGAAACAAAGAGTAGTGATAAACGGCTCCATTTCGGAATGGCAGGCAGTGACCAGTGGGGTACCGCAGGGATCAGTGCTGGGACTGCAGCTTTTTACAATATATATTAATGATATAGAAGATGGTATTAATTGTAACATTAGCAAATTTGCTGATGATACAAAACTGGGAGGCAGGGTGAAATGTGAGGAGGATGTTAGGAGATTACAGGGTGACTTGGACAGGTTAGGTGAGAGGACAGATGCAGTTTAATGTGGATAAACGTATGGTCATCCACTTTGGTGGCAAGAACAGGAAGGCAGATTACTACCTAAATGGAGTCAAGTTAGGTAAAGGGGCAGTTCAAAGAGATCTGGGTGTTCTTGTACACCAGTCAATGAAGGTAAGCATGCAGGTACAGCAGGTAGTGAAGAAGGCTAATAGCATACTGGCCTTCATAACAAGAGGGATTGAGTATAGAAGCAAAGAGGTTCTTCTGCAGCTGTACAGGGCCCTGGTGAGACCACACCTGGAGTACTGTGTGCAGTTCTGGTCTCCAAATTTGAGGAAAGACATTCTGGCTATTGAGGGAGTGCAGCGTAGGTTCACGAGATCAATTCCTGGAATGGCGGGACTACCTTACGCTGAAAGACTGGAGCGACTGGGCTTGTAGTTTAGAAGACTGAGAGGGGATCTGATTGAGACATATAAGATTATTAAAGGATTGGACACTCTGGAGGCAGAAAACATGTTTCCGCTGATGGGTGAGTCCCGAACCAGAGGACACAGCTTAAAAATAGGGGGTAGACCATTTAGGACAGAGATGAGGAGAAACTTCTTCACCCAGAGAGTGGTGGCTGTGTGGAATGCTCTGCCCCAGAGGGCAGTGGAGGCCCAGTCTCTGGATTCGTTTAAGAAAGAGTTGGATCGAGCTCTCAAGGATAGTGGAATCAAGGGTTAGGAGATAAGGCAGAAACAGGATACTGATTAAGGATGATCAGCCATGATCATAATGAATGGTAGTGCAGCCTCGAAGGGCAGAATGGTCTACTCCTGCACCTATTTTCTATTGTCTACAAACAGTTTACAGAGAGATATTGATAGGATAAGCAGTGGTTAAAAAGTTGGCAAATGAAGTATAATGTGGTAAAATATGATGTTCATTTTGTAAGGGAGAACAAAAGAAGAGTATTATTTAACAGGAGATAAACTGCAACACAAGGGAACTTGTGAGGCACTTGTGCCCGAAACACAGAAAGCTAGCACATGGGTGCAGCAGGTAATCAGGAAGTTTAATGGAATATTGGTTAGTTCAGGGGGTTGGAGTATAAGAGTGGAGAAGTCTTACTGCAGCTGGACAAGTGGTGACACCACACCTGGAGTAATGTGAGCAGTTTACATAGAATCCCTACAGTGTGGAAACAGGCCATTTGGCCCAACAAGTCCACACCGACCCTCTGACCCTCCAAAGAGTATCCCACCCAGACGCATTCCCCTACCCAATTGCTCTACATTTCCCCCTGACTATTGCACCTAACCTACACATCGCTGGACACTCTGGGGCAATTTAGCATGGCCAATTAACCTAACCTGCACATGTTCAGACTGTGGGAGGAACCAGAGCATCTGAAGGAAACCCACACAAATACGGGGAGAGTGTGCAAACTCCACACAGACAGTTCCCTGAGGCTGGAATCAAACCCAGGCCCCTGGCACTGTGAGGCAGCAGTGCTAACCACTGAGCCACTATTGCTGCCCCTTGTTGGTCCCCTTGTTTAAGGAAAGGTATCATTTCATTGGAGGCAGTTCAAAGAAAGTTCACAAGAATGATTCCCAGTATTGAGGGATTGTCTTATGAGCAATTGTTAAACAGTTTGGGACTGTACTCGCTGGAGTCTAGACAAATGAAAAGAGATCTCATTGAAACATCTTAAGGGGCTTGACAGGGTAAATGCTGAGAGGATGGTTCCTCTCATGGGAGAGCATAGGACCTGAAGGCACAGTCTCAGGACAAAGAAATCTCACATTTAAGAGTGAGATGCAGAGGAATTTCTTCTCTCAGAGGGTTGAGAGTCTTTGGAACATCTTGCCACCGAGGGCTGTGGGAGCAGAGTCTTTGTGTATATTTAAGGCTGAGATCGATAGATTCTTAATCAGTCGGGAAATCAAAGCTTATGGGGAAAGAGCAGGAAGGTGGATGTGAGGAATGTTGAATCAGCCTTGATCCTACTGAATGGCAGAACAGGCCTGAGGGGCCAAATGGCCTACTCCAGTTCCTATTTCTTATGGTCTTATTTAATTTCTCCAACCCTCTGGCCCATGAAAGACCCCTTTTGTTCTTCTTCCACCTCCCCCATCACGACTTTCAGGCTCAAAACCTATTACGTTCCCAATTGTTTCCAGCGCTGATGGATGATGTTCGACTGGATGCTTCGAATGGGAGTATCCCAAAGCGCTGGTTAAATTCTAGCACATTCCGCTATCTTTGCAAAGTGCTGGGCCTTTAAATTCCAACCCATCAACTTCCGTTTATGCTTCAGATTTTCAGCAGGATATTTGCTTTTGTGTTCAATGTCCACCTGTTAAGCTAAATAGCGTGTCTTTAAATGTGCAGCTCTGTGAGAAACCTCAGTCAGCGAACCATTACACGCTTTGCAAATATTACTTTACATTTATTACACAGACCAGCAGAGAATGAGATCGAATTTTGAAGCCTGATGACGAATTTTAAATCTATGCTTATTTACTGATTTATAAAACCTTCATTTCCAGTTTTGTTGTAATTATACTTTTGACAAAAGGTGAAATTGGTTGATTGCTCTCAATGAAGTTGCATGTGTGAAACCTCTCAACTGGTAATGTTTCCGCAGATCTAACAAATCGGTTCAGGTAATGCACGATTTTCAATTTAATTGGAAAGTCCATTGAAAATTTCAAAAGGGAAGGGACACTTTCAGGAAGCTTAGAGGAGATGCGAGGAAAGAATTTTTCACTCAAAGAATGTTCAGAATCTGGACCTCACTGCCTGTAAGGGTGGTAGAGGAAGACACCATCATAATATTTAGAAGTATTTGGGCGGCACGGTGGCACAGTGGTTAGCACTGCTGCCTCACAGCGCCGGAGACCCGGGTTCAATTCCCGCCTCAGGCGACTGACTGTGTGGAGTTTGCACGTTCTCCCCGTGTCTGCGTGGGTTTCCTCCGGGTGCTCCGGTTTCCTCCCACAATCCAAAGATGTGCAGGTCAGGTGAATTGGCCATGCTAAATTGCCCGTAGTGTTGGGTAAGGGGTAGATGTAGATGTAGGGGTATGGGTGGGTTACGCTTCGGCAGGGCGGTGTGGACTTGTTGGGCCGAAGGGCCTGTTTCCACACTGTAAGTAATCTAATCTAATCTATTTACATAGGCTATGTGAATGAGATTACAAACAGTTAGGTGCCTGTTTTTGACTGGTGCAGACTAAATGGGCCAAATGGCCTCTTTCAGTGCTGTAAATCTCTATGGTTAAGGCAGAAATCACCTCAGTTCTCCCTGCTGTTCTGTGTTAACGTACAGTGCCTGTGTCCATTTGCACATTATTATCTGACGCAAATTAGCATAGAGCTGTCCTATACAGTATAACTGCAAAGTGAATCACATAAACAACGTAATGAATCACAATAATTAACACATTAAATTCTTGTCCTGAATATGCCACAGCTGTAATTAAATTAAAATATTCAATGAATTAATTTGTTTTCATATTTTACGTAGGATATGCTACACGGAAACAGTGCTTATAGCCCAATCTGTCAAATTAAAGCGAGACACTGCCAATGCAGGAGAAGCTCAGCAGGTCTGGCAGCATCTGTGGAGAGAGAAATAGTTAGCATTTCGAGAACAAAAATGAAGTTTGGTGAAGAACCTTGGACTTGAAGTGTTAATTCTATTTCCCTCTGTGAAAATTTTGCCAGACCTGCTGAGTTCCACCAGTATTTCTGTCATTATCACCCTCTTTATTGCTACCTTTGCTTCTGGAGCCATGACTCACCCTCTCTCAGCCTAGTATAAATACCTAGGGAAAAAATACCTCCCTATTCCTCCCTTTTTTTTTACCTTTGACGAAGGGTCAGCTAGACTCGAAACGTCAGCTCTTTTCTCTCCTTACAGATGATGTCAGAGCTGCTGAGATTTTCCAGCATTTTCTCTCTTGGTTTTTTTTCATCAGCATTTCTGTTTGAGCCCAACCACTCAGTTATGTTTTAAAACTTCCAGCTGCCTAATGTTAACTTTTGTTTCTGTAACAAGTTTCAAATGTCTGCTCCATGCTTCAGTTCTCACTTCCATCCCCTTTTCTGCAGCTTTGTTTACTCTTTTTCTGAATCCACACCCAGACCCAACCGATCAAGCACTTCATGTGTCAATTGTAAACAGACTCACATAATCAAACACAGAACAACTGAACACAGCACAATCCATGAAGATGTTTATAGAACATAAAATAATACAGCACAGGAGCAGGCCCTTCAGCCCAACATGTCTGTGCTAAACTAATCCCAACTGCCTGCACATGGTTCACTCAAGTTTTTCTCATCTAAATCTGTTAGTGCAGCATCTGTCCTCTGCTTCCTCATGTATTTCTCCAGTTTCTGCTTAAATTTATAAATGCTGTTCAATTTAACCACCTTGTATTCGCATGTTCCCCATGCTTGCCACTACAGGTTGTTCTGCGATAACACGTGTTTCATTCACACAAATTTGCTGTAACGCGATTGATGAGCTATAGCATGAACTTTTGAAGTGTGTATTGGTTTTTAACATGATTCTGGCCTCATTAGTCTGAACAGTGCTGCTATTACATGACTTTCCTATAATGCAGGATTGCACGAGAATGGAACTACCGTGTTGTAGCAAAACTGACCGTGTGATGGTGACCTTGTAACCATTGTCAATTGTTGCAAAAACCCATTTGGTACACTCATGTCCTTTCGGAAAGGAAATCTGACACCCTGACCTGGTCTGGCCGACATGTGACTCCAGATCTTAACCCTTGCCGCTCTGGGCAATTAGGGATGGGAAATAGATGCTGGCCTAGCCAATTACCATCACATCCCATGAAAGATTAAAACCAAATTGCAAAGTTTCTGGTTCACGTCCTACGCTATGACTTCAATGTAAAAGTCAGGGCTGACACTCCAATGCAGTACTGAAGCAACACTGCACTGTTGGAGGTGCTGTCTTAGGTCAAAACCTCATCTTCCTGCTCAGGTTAATGTAAAATGTGGTTGAGAAAATCACTATATAAATGCAAGTCAATTTTTTTTACCTTCTTGGATGATGAAGTTTCCACTAAGTTTTTAATTACATGGTTTATTGATGGCCCATCATAAAAACCAGCTGCGAACATAATAAGACCATTCCCACCCCTGTCATATTATCTTCCAACTCCTTCCGTTTGGTAGAGGATACAAAAGTTTGAAAACATGTACCAACAGATTCAAGAACAGCTTCTTCCCTGCTGTTATAGAGGTGTACAGCACGGAAACTGATCCTTTGGTCTAACCCGTCCATGCCAACTAGATATCCCAACCTAATCTAGTCCCACTTGCCAGCATTTGGCCCACATCCCTCCAAACCCTTCCTATTCATATACCCATCCAGATGCCTTTTAAATGTTGCATTGTACCAGCCTCCACCACTACTTCTGGCAGCTCATTCCATACACGCACCACCCTCTTGGTGAAAACGTTTGGATCCATTTTATATCTTTCCCCTCTCAAAGTAAACCTATGCCCTCTAGTTTTGGACTCCCCTACCCTGCGGAAAAGACCTTGACTGTTTAACCTTATCCATGCCCCTCGTGATTTTGTAAACTTCTATAAGGTCACCCCTCAGCCTCCGATGGGAAAATAGATCCAGCCTGTTCAGCCTCTCCTTATTGACAGACTTATGAATGGACCTCTCACATATTAGAGTTGATCTTTCTCTGCACCCTGTCTGTATCTGTAACACTATATCCTGTATTATGTTCTATTATTCTAAGGTACAATTTGTCTAGATAGCACACAAAACAATACTTTTCACCGTATCTCGGTACATATGAGAATAATAATTCAGATCAAATCTTACGTTCATGGTATCTAGCTATGCTCTGTTTTATTTTCCCATGAAGTTCAGTGATCACTAGAAACAGGCACTAATATGGTGGTCAGTTGGCTGGATAGCTGGTTTATGATGAACAGCGGTATCTACAGCGTGGGTTTGATTCCTGCTCCAGGCTGCAGTCCTCATGAAGGTTCCCCTCCCTCTCAACCTTTCCTGAGGTGTCATGGCCTTGAGGTTAATACACCACCAGTCATCTCTCTCTAATGCGAAAGCAGCCTAGTGGAGCACTAGGACTATGGTGACTTGACCTTTGGAATATTTAACGATGAAATGACAGATGCTTGCATGCACTGCATCTCCGCCACTTCTCCTTACTGTGATCCCTCAACGATTATATTGTGGTGAATTAATGCCAATTTTACTGACTTAGTTCACCCAAGGCCCTGCCCAATGCTCTGGGGCCAAAAGTTCAAAACCCATCAAAGCAGAACTAGTGAGGGTGACTCAATTTTAGTACTAAGCCATCCACATAGAAAATAGGAACAGGCCATTCAGCCCTTCGAGCCTGCTCCACCACTCAAGATGATGATCATGGGTTCCTCCTCCTACCCCTTGATCATTTTGCTGTAAGAATGATAGCTAACTCCATCGTGACAAAGTAACCCCAGGCCCATAGCAATGTACTGGATTTCAAGCGTCCCTCTGAAATGGCCTAGCAGCCCATTCAGTTCAAGGGCAATTCAGGAAAAGCACCAGTTACCAATTCGGCCAGCAATACATCTCATTCTCAGCGGGGGATATCCTGTCTGCGTGGGTTTCCTCCGGGTGCTCCGGTTTCCTCCCACAGTCCAAAGATGTGCAGGTCAGGGTGAGTTGGTCGTGCTAAATTGCCCGTAGTGTTCATGGATGTGCTGGAATAGCCATGGGAAATGCAGGGTTAGACGGATATGGTAAAGGGGTGGGTCTTGTCGTGGACCAGGCCAGACCCCCTCGTAACATTTTAAGAAGGTAGCCCAGGACTGTGACCCTTCTAGCTGTTTCAGACAGGTGTTAAGGTGGGTATCCCAGGAGTAAGGCAGCTGGTCAAACTACTTGGCTCCAGATCAAACAGAATTTATTTACACACCACTGAAGGAAACACAAACAAAAGAAAACAGAATTTAGAATAACAACGATTTAAAAACCCCACCGATACGATATCCCCGCAACGTAACAAGGGATAAAGGAAAAACCTGTGTGTTTCCCTTTGATAAACCTCTCAGAATTCGCCTCTTTAAAAATAGATGTTGGGCACTTCTCCTAAAAGTCTTAACTCTCAGCACCCATTTGTTCCTCTCTTCCTCTGTAAACCGCCTTTGTCTATAGATTTCCACACTTACAGGACGACAGAAAGGTGAATGTTATCAAACATCCTTCCACCGACCAGATGAAAAGTGAAATTGCGAGCGTCAAAGAATTGATGAAATGAGACATTTCAATTAGCGTTGAATGCTGTCACCTTCTTCAGTGCCCTTCTGCCTTGTCCCTCAAATACTCTTTACATTGTTCTGATCAGGTGTTTCTCCAGGGTACTGTCATTACATTGACGTTTCCTTGAACTCATCTCATGCACGTAAGATAAAAAGGCAATCAACAAGGGTCTCGAGATTCATATCTTGACATCCATCATATTGCCTGACATGCCTGCGAATACTGCAGGGCAGAGGTCAGAAAGTACCTCTTCCCCCACTGACTGCTTATCCAAGAAGCTTGTATTTCTGCACAGAACTGGGGTGAAATCACTCCTTTAAAACAAGAAATCTCAACTTGCTGCATTGGCGAAACACACTCAATAATTTCTATGCTCACATGACTGTCTGTATGGAGTTTGCACATTCTCCCCATTTTTGAGTGATTGTGCAGTCACCAGCTGAATATGACAAAGGAGGAGTACTAAAGATAAACATAGAGTCACTGTGCTCTTGGAGATTATGTGCTCAGTGTATTCCCATATTTAGCAGATCACAGCAGACAGTACTGGAGTAGATCTGAACCATTGCGACCAGCAATTACAGCCGTCTTACAGGAAATCTGATATGATGTGCTCAGCTCACTGATAAGAACTGCCAAGTATCCCATCAGTCTTCAATTAATCATTTTGGCTGAGAGCATTTAGCTGCTAAAGGACAATTTTACAAGTCTAATTTAAAAAATTGTTAAAGTCAGGGATTTGGGCTGTTAACATTTAATTGTTTATCACTAAAGCTGTGCTAAATATGTGCTGCTGGCCTGTTTAAAGATGAAATGTGATTTCCCATGGGTTTTCCTGACCACAGGCCTTTGGTATGATGTGTGAACCTCTGCACTCCTCCCATATTAGATTGTGGATGGCTGGTGGATGATTAAGGCCAAAGTGAGGACTGAGGCATCCTTGCAAGAGGATTCACAGTAAGGTTAAAATCAACTAGGTGAAAGTGAGGGTAACCCAAACAGGAGAAAAGGCTCCAGAGATAGCTTCATCCCCAGACCGACGGTAGAGACCAATGCGATGTGCAGAGGAGGAGGCTGAAGGATTTGCGATCATCTCCAGCCAGACGTACTGAGCGGCTGAACCCCTTCCGCCTGAAATCCTCAGCACCGCAGGAACCAGTTTTCAGCCAATTCAATTCACCCTGCGTAAAATGTCTTGAGTACATTGATTGCTAATCTCTGCAGTTTGATAGAGATTACTGTACTCTACAGTTTGAAAGAGATTGCAGTCTGACATCACTGCACTCAATGAGGTTTGATCGAAATTACTATACTCTAATGTGACAGAGATTGATGTACAGTGCCCTGTGGTTGAATGGAGATTGCTATATAGTCTAAAGTTATGATGCTTTGTGGGCGGCACGGTGGCACAGTGGTTAGCACTGCTGCCTCACAGCGCCAGAGACCCGGGTTCAATTCCCGCCTCAGGCGACTGACTGTGTGGAGTTTGCACGTTCTCCCCGTGTCTGCGTGGGTTTCCTCCGGATGCTCCGGTTTCCTCCCACAGTCCAAAGATGTGCAGGTCAGGAGAATTTGGCCATGCTAAATTGCCCGTAGTGTTAGGTTAGGGGTAAATGTAGGGGTATGGATGGGTTGCGCTTTGGTGGGACGGGATGGACTTGTTGGGCCGAACTGTAAGTAATCCTAATTAACACTGTACTCTGCAAATGGATGGGGATTATATTTAGATTACTGTACTTGGTGAGGTCTGCTACAGTTTGCTGTATTCGGGTTTTCAGAGATCACTGTACCCTGTGGTTGGATAGAGATTTTGCGTCCAACAGTTCAATAGAGATAACTGCATGCCACAGTTTAACAGAGATTGCTATATCTATTGTTTAATCAAGATTGATGCTCTCTACAGATGAATGGGGATTTCTGTGCTCTACAGTTTAATACTGATTACTATATGCTTCAGTCAAACTGAGATTGCTATACCCAACAATTTAACAGATCACTGTACCCTTCAGTTTATTGGAGATTACTGTATTATGCAGTATAACAGACTTCACTGTACTCAACAATGTAACTGAAATTAATGTTCAATACAGTATAACAGACTTGGCTGTACTCTACAATGTAACTGAAATTAATTTACAATAACAGAAGTTGCTGACCCCTAAAATTTAACAGGTTAATATACCCTACTGTTTGACTACTCTATAATTTAACAAACATTATAGTACTCTACAGTTTAACAGATATTGCTGCACCTTTCAGATCAGTTGGGATTGTTCTACATTACAGTTCAACATAGATTACCTAACACTACAATTTAATAGAGATTAACAGATTATTGTACCAACAACCAATTGAGATGACTTACATAGTGATGAATTTAGAGAGCTACAGAGAGAGGGATAGAGCATGGGACTAGCTGGGCAGCTCTTTAAGAAGCCAGTACATACATGATGCACTGAATGGCCTCCTTCTGTATTATAAAACTGTATGATTCTATGACCATACTTCATGTTGAACATGGATTATTTCTACTCTGCAGTTTAATACAGTTTGCCACCCCAAAGATTTAATAGTGATTATTTTATTGTACAGAAATTTAACAGAAATTATATATATTGTATATCAAAGATTATTGTACAATACAATTTAACAGAGTTTACTATACCCGACAATTTAATAGATTATTACATCCGATGATCAATAGAGATGACTGTGCTCTGCATCTAACATAGTTTACTGTGCTCTACGGTTTAATTGTGATTCCTGTATTCCAAGGTTTAATCGAGATTAATGTACCCTACAGTTAACACAGGTTACTAAACTTTACAGTTTACCAGAGAATGCTGCACTCTACAGTTTAATAGAGATTACCGTACCCTACAGTGTAACTGATTGTTGTATTGTATAATCAATAGAAATGACTGTATTCTACATTTTAACAGGATATTGTACACTACAAGTTGACAGAAATTACTGTACCCTACTGTAAAGATTATATTAATTTAATTTCTATGCTTTCAATTGTTTTTTAAAGCTAGTGACTGTAGAAGGAGTTCCTGCACTTTGGAAAAACAAGTTACCAAATCTCATTGTTTGTGATGTTTACACTGCTGCTTTATTCCAGCAGTGGGAAGGTTGTTTGTTGACAGTACAACACCAGGGTGTGTGCAGGGTGGGATTTGGCCACCAACAGGGACCTGATTGATTTAACTGTGATCAATCATAGGTGTCAAAGATCATCAGCCAGACAGCAAATCTCTGATTAGCTTCTCCTTTTTGAGTGTGAATGTAATCTCTCTCTCTGTCCCTCCCTCCCTCCCTCTCTTTGTTCCTCCCCCTCCTCTCTCTCTCTCTCTCTCTGTGCAGTAAAAGTCTCTGAAATTCAAAAGTCTCTGAAATTCAAAAGACCATAAGACATTGGAGCAGCATTAGGCCATTTGGCCCATTGAGCCTGCTCCATCATTCGATCATGGCTGATATGTTTCTCAACCCCATTCTCCTGCCTTCTCCCTGTAACCCTTGATCCCTTTACTAGTCACAAGCCCACCTATCTCTGTCTTAAAGACGGTCAATGACTTGGCCTTCTGCGGCAATGCGTTCCACAGGTTCCCCACCCTCTAGCTGAAGAAATTCCTCCTCATCTTAGTTCCAAAGGGTCATCCCTTCACTCTGAGGCTCTCCTACTAGTGGAAACATCCTCTCCACATCCACTGTATCCAGGCCTCTCAATATTCTGTAAGTTTCAATTAGATCGCTCCTCATCCATCTAAACTCCAATGAGTACAGACCCACAGTCCTTAACTGCCCCTCTTATGACAAGCCCTTCATCCCCAGGATCATTCTTGTGAACCTCCTCTGGACCCCGTCCAATGCCGTCACAAACCTCCTAAGATACGGGGTCCAAAACTGCCCTAATATTCCAAATGCGGTCTGACTGTTGCATCACTGCTCTTGATGTCTAGCCCTCTTGAAATGAATTCTAACATTGTATTTGCCTTCCTAACTGCCAACTGAAACTACACGTTAACCTTAAGAGAATCCTGAGCTAGGACACATAAGTTCCTTTGTGCTTCAGATTTCTAAAGCCTTCCTCCATTTGGAAAATAGTCTACGCCCCTATTCTTCCTACCAAAGTGCAGAAACTACACTTTTCCACATTGCATTCCATCTGCAACTTCTTTGCCCACTCTCCTAACCTGTCAGAGAACTTCTGCAGCCTTCCCACATCCTCAACACTACCTGTCCCTCCACTTATCTTTGTGTCACCTGCAAACTTAGCAACTTAGTTCCTTCATCCAGATCATATAATGTGAATACTTGTGGTCCCAACACTGGCCCCTGCGGAACTCCATCTGCTATCCTGAAAAAGACCTTTCATCCCCACTGTCTGCCTTCTGTCAGTCAGCCAATTTCCCCCACCCATGCCAATGCTTTGCCCCTAATACCATCGGGTCTTATCTTCTTTAGCAGCCTCCTATATGGCAAATCCAAATAAATAACATCCACCTGCTCTCCTTTGTCAGATTTGTCTGTTACCTCCTCAACTAGACAAGCTCAAGGGCTAAGGGTCCATTCGAACTACTCCGGGATCCTTGTTCATCGTCACACCCTCCTGTCACTGATCACCGACTGAATTAAAGGTGGTTAATCTAAGGGGTGTGACAGCCCGTTGACACATAGCGTCCAGGTAAATCTCCCCCTCCCTGATGTATCACCATGTTTGAAGCTAAGACTGCAGCTCATCAACTCTGAGCTGGAGTTCCTCAAGGAACTAACACGTGCTACGGATGTGGTCACTATGAACCACAGTGGGGTCCAGTAGCTCCTATACCATCTAGCTGCAACACATCTCCTGGCCCTGCATCTTCATTTCATTTACATAGTCCTTAATTTGTTTCATTTTAAAATTTCCTACTATCTTTTAACTTATTGCTGATGTTTCTTCTGTTGACCTAACCTTCTGAAAGCAACCTATAATAGATAGTCAAAATCGTTAATATCACCAACCAATTAACTTAGAGTTTTCCTGTGATGTCATTCCTTATTTTGTGCTGGGGTCTTGATCCTGGGCTTCAATTTATCCTGTTAACAAGACCTTACAAACTGTGAGCTACAAATGCAAGCCAAAAGGACGTCTCCCCCTTCGCACTGAATTCCCGCACTGTCATTGAGTATATGTAAGGCTGAGATAGATAGGTTCTTGAGTATCAAGGGTTACGGGAAGAAAGCAGGAGAAAAGTTTCTCAACACCGATCAGGGAGAGAGTGAGGACTGCAGATGCTGGAGATCAGAGTCGAAGAGTGTGGTGCTGGAAAAGCACAGCAGGTCAGGCAGCATTTGAGGGGCAGGGGAATCGATGTTTGGAGCATCAGGTCTTCATCAGGAATGATCAACTTTTCCAGCACCACACTCTTCGATTGAGAAACTTATCAACCATGATTGAATGGCGGAGCAGATTTGATGGGCTGAATGGCCTAATTTCTGCTTTTATGTCTTATAGTCTTAAGCCTGTAAAGTCACTAAGGCTCTCCTTCCTGACAGTGTGAAGTTTACTGAAGCCTGAGGGAAGGCAAATAGTTCCTCACACCAATTGCTGTAAGCTGTTGCCTTTAAGCAGTAACGGAGAAAGTTTGTAGTTAGTGCACCAATTGCCCTGTGTCTCCTGTGAAAAGTGAAGAACCAAAAAGTACTGGTGAGCAAAAGGAACATCTTATTGAACCCTGTGGGCTGGTGCTATTGAACTGTGTTTCCCAGCTTATTTTCGCACCTCCTATTAAAAACAAACAATGTTTTGTACAGTATGTGTTTGGAGAAGTTTTACAAAGCTTGTAGAAGTTTAATCAGTAGAACTATACATTGATAGTTCATAGATGTTTACTTCAAATGATTAGAATGTATTTATCTATGGTTATCAGTTGAACTTGTTAAATACAGGAAGCTGGTCAGTGTTTTCTGTTAGTTGGTTTCATCAAACAGGTTAATCAAGGACCTATTGTACTCTGATCAAAACATGAACTTTTGGGGTGACTCCGGGAGGAGTGGGCCTTGAGACTTAGCTCACTTTCCCAAGTAGGCCGGAACAATACAGTTTACAAAGATTATTGTTCCCACAACAATAGGGGTGACTGTATTCTGTAGTTTAAAAAATGTTACCGTGTTCTTCAATTGAACAGTTTATTGTTCCTGACAATCAGTAGCGATAATTGTACTATACAGTTGAACAGATTATTGTATTCTGGTTTAACTGAGGTGACTCGAAAGGATAGTTTAACCGATTTCTGTACCCTGCAATTTAACAGAGATTGTTGTACACTATTTTCTCAGAGACTACTGGACTCTTTAGTTTAATGCAGGTTAATGTACTCTGTGGTTTAACAAAGATCTCTGTATCCGAGACAAAGATAGAAATTGCTGGAAAAGCTCATAAGGTCTAGCAGCATCTCCAGAGAAAAATCAATTGTGAGGAAGGGTCCCTTGCCCTGAACTGTTAAGTCTGATTTCTCTCGACAGTGCTGCCAGACCTACTCAGCTGTTCCAGCAATTTCTATCATTTTGTTTCTGATTTACAGCATCTGCAGTTCTTTCAGTTTTTATTGACTGTACTTGACATAAGGTTGGGTTTTGTAGTCTGAGATTTCTGTAATCAGTGTGGTCTGGCCAAACTTGCTGTGGTCCCAGGCCTTTTTATTAGTCTTTGCAAATCTGATTGCAGTGTACTCTGTTCAGTCTGATACAGCTTCCTGTTGTGAAACTGGTCAATTAGCTTTGCTCCCAGCTGGTGATGATACAGTATTCCTCCTGAGACCATTCGCGGCAATGTTATTTTTACCTAAATTCATTGCAACCTGTTATTCCCAGCTAATATTGTGCTTGGCTGCTCTGAAACAGATGTGAATGAGGTTTCATTCCACTAATCCATCGTCTGATTGACTTAATCAACATCAGACTGGTTGATGTCTGCTCTTCACCCATTCAGTGGCTCGTTCCTTGCATGAGGAACAGCACGCATAATGATCTTTGAAGCAGACTTACCTCTGATAATTCATTCTTCAATGATGTTACAGAGGGGGTATGCATGTAGAATCATACATCACTCTGCAAATGCAGCATTATCTCCGACAGATGAGATCAATGGATTCTGCCACTACACAGATGATATTTGGAGAATAATGACAGGTTTTCGGGTTTTTAATCCCAGTTTTGAGTTTATTCTCAGTTCTAATTCTCTGACACCACCTTTCCCAATTCTCATCTCTGTTCTCCATAAAATTAGAATTACAGAATGAGAGGAGTGAAGTGGTGCCACTGAGAAAACAGAGTTTGGGAGCAGAGTGGAGAGTGTGAGAGGGGAAACTGGGAGCAGTGTTGAGAGTGTGAGAGGGGAAACTGGGAGCAGAGGGTAGAGTGTGAGAGGGGAAACTGGGAGCAGCGTTGACTGTGTGAGAGGGGAAACTGGGAGTAAAGTGAAGAGTGTAAGAGGGGAAATTGGGAGCAGAGTGTGAGAGTGTGAGAGGGGAAATTGGGAGCACAGTGTGAGAGTGTGAGAGGGGAAATTGGGAGCAGAATGGAGAGTGTGAGAGGGGAAACTGGGAGCAGAGTGTGAGAGGGGAAACTGAGAGCAGAGTGGAGAGTGTGAGAGGGGAAACTGGGAGCAGATTGTGAGAGTGTGAGAGGGGAAACTGGGAACAGAGTGGAGAGTGTGAGAGGGGAAACTGGGAGCAGAGTGTGAGAGTGTGAGAGGGGAAACTGGGAGTAGAGTGGGGAGTGTCAGAGGGGAAACTGGGAGCAGAGTGGGGAGTGTGAGAGGGGAAACTGGGAGCAGAGTATGAGAGGGGAAACTGAGAGCAGAGTGGAGAGTGTGAGAGGGGAAACTGGGAGCAGATTGTGAGAGGGGAAACTGGGAACAGAGTGTGAGAGTGTGAGAGGGGAAACTGGGAACAGAGTGGAGAGTGTGAGAGGGGAAACTGGGAGCAGAATGGAGAGTGTGAGAGGGGAAACTGGGAGCAGAGTGTGAGAGGGGAAACTGAGAGCAGAGTGGAGAGTGTGAGAGGGGAAACTGGGAGCAGATTGTGAGAGTGTGAGAGGGGAAACTGGGAACAGAGTGTGAGAGTGTGAGAGGGGAAACTGGGAACAGAGTGGAGAGTGTGTGAGGGGAAACTGGGAACAGAGTGGAGAGTGTGAGAAGGGAAACTGGGAGCAGAGTGTGAGAGTGTGAGAGGGGAAACTGGGAGTAGAGTGGGGAGTGTGAGAGGGGAAACTGGGAGCAGAGTGGGGAGTGTGAGAGGGGAAACTGGGAGCAGAGTGGAGAGTGTGAGAGGGGAAACTGGGAACAGAGTGGAGAGTGTGAGAGGGGAAACTGGGAGCAGAGTGTGAGAGGGGAAACTGGGAGCAGACTGTGAGAGTGTGAGAGGGGAAACTGGGAGCAGAGTGTGAGAGGGGAAACTGGGAGCAGAGTGTGAGAGTGTGAGTGGGGAAACTGGGAGCAGAGTGGGGAGTGTGAGAGCGGAAACTGGGAGCAGAGTGGGGAGTGTGAGAGGGGAAACTGGGAGCAGCGTGTGAGAGGGGAAACTGAGAGCAGAGTGGAGAGTGTGAGAGGGGAAACTGGGAGCAGTGGGGAGTGTGAGAGGGGAAACTGAGAGCAGAGTGGAGAGTGTGAGAGGGGAAACTGGGAGCAGAGTGTGAGAGTGTGAGAGGGGAAATTGGGAGCAGAATGGAGAGTGTGAGAGGGGAAACTGGGAGCAGAGTGTGAGAGGGGAAACTGAGAGCAGAGTGGAGAGTGTGAGAGGGGAAACTGGGAGCAGAGTGTGAGAGTGTGAGAGGGGAAACTGGGAGTAGAGTGGGGAGTGTGAGAGGGGAAACTGGAACAGAGTGGGGAGTGTGAGAGGGGAAACTGGGAGCAGAGTGTGAGAGGGGAAACTGAGAGCAGAGTGGAGAGTGTGAGAGGGGAAACTGGGAGCAGAATGGAGAGTGTGAGAGGGGAAACTGGGAGCAGAGTGTGAGAGGGGACACTGAGAGCAGAGTGGAGAGTGTGAGAGGGGAAACTGGGAGCAGAATGGAGAGTATGAGAGGGGAAACTGGGAGCAGAGTGTGAGAGGGGAAACTGAGAGCAGAGTGTGAGAGGGGAAACTGGGAGCAGATTGTGAGAGTGTGAGAGGGGAAACTGGGAACAGAGTGGAGAGTGTGAGAGGGGAAACTGGGAACAGAGTGGAGAGTGTGAGAAGGGAAACTGGGAGCAGAGTGTGAGAGTGTGAGAGGGGAAACTGGGAGCAGAGTGTGAGAGGGGAAACTGGGAGCAGATTGTGAGAGTGTGAGAGGGGAAACTGGGAGCAGAGTGTGAGAGGGGAAACTGGGAGCAGAGTGGAGAGTGTGAGAGGGGAAACTGGGAACAGAGTGGAGAGTGTGTGAGGGGAAACTGGGAACAGAGTGGAGAGTGTGAGAGGGGAAACTGGGAGCAGAGTGTGAGAGGGGAAACTGAGAGCAGAGTGGAGAGTGTGAGAGGGGAAACTGGGAGCAGATTGTGAGAGTGTGAGAGGGGAAACTGGGAACAGAGTGTGAGAGTGTGAGAGGGGAAACTGGGAACAGAGTGGAGAGTGTGAGAGGGGAAACTGGGAACAGAGTGGAGAGTGTGAGAGGGGAAACTGGGAGCAGAATGGAGAGTGTGAGAGGGGAAACTGGGAGCAGATTGTGAGAGTGTGAGAGGGGAAACTGGGAGCAGAGTGTGAGAGGGGAAACTGGGAGCAGAGTGGAGAGTGTGAGAGGGGAAACTGGGAACAGAGTGGAGAGTGTGAGAGGGGAAACTGGGAGCAGAGTGTGAGAGGGGAAACTGAGAGCAGAGTGGAGAGTGTGAGAGGGGAAACTGGGAGCAGATTGTGAGAGTGTGAGAGGGGAAACTGGGAACAGAGTGTGAGAGTGTGAGAGGGGAAACTGGGAACAGAGTGGAGAGTGTGAGAGGGGAAACTGGGAACAGAGTGTGAGAGTGTGAGAGGGGAAACTGGGAACAGAGTGGAGAGTATGAGAGGGGAAACTGGGAGCAGAATGGAGAGTGTGAGAGGGGAAACTGGGAGCAGAGTGTGAGAGGGGAAACTGGGAACAGAGTGGAGAGTGTGAGAAGGGAAACTGGGAGTAGAGTGGGGAGTGTGAGAGGGGAAACTGGGAGCAGAGTGTGAGAGGGGAAACTGGGAACAGAGTGGAGAGTGTGAGAGGGGAAACTGGGAGTAGAGTGGGGAGTGTGAGAGGGGAAACTGGGAGCAGAGTGGGGAGTGTGAGAGGGGAAACTGGGAGCAGAGTGGAGAGTGTGAGAGGGGAAACTGGGAACAGAGTGGAGAGTGTGAGAGGGGAAACTGGGAGCAGAGTGTGAGAGGGGAAACTGGGAGCAGATTGTGAGAGTGTGAGAGGGGAAACTGGGAGCAGAATGTGAGAGGGGAAACTGGGAGCAGAGTGGAGAGTGTGAGAGGGGAAACTGGGAACAGAGTGGAGAGTGTGAGAGGGGAAACTGGGAGCAGAGTATGAGAGTGTGAGTGGGGAAACTGGGAGCAGAGTGGGGAGTGTGAGATCGGAAACTGGGAGCAGAGTGGGGAGTGTGAGAGGGGAAACTGGGAGCAGAGTGTGAGAGGGGAAACTGAGAGCAGAGTGGAGAGTGTGAGAGGGGAAATTGGGAGCAGAATGGAGAGTGTGAGAGGGGAAACTGGGAGCAGAGTGTGAGAGGGGAAACTGGGAGCAGAGTGGAGAGTGTGAGAGGGGAAACTGGGAGCAGATTGTGAGAGTGTGAGAGGGGAAACTGGGAACAGAGTGTGAGAGGGGAAACTGGGAACAGAGTGGAGAGTGTGAGAGGGGAAACTGGGAGCAGAGTGTGAGAGTGTGAGAGGGGAAACTGGGAGTAGAGTGGGGAGTGTGAGAGGGGAAACTGGAACAGAGTGGGGAGTGTGAGAGGGGAAACTGGGAGCAGAGTGTGAGAGGGGAAACTGAGAGCAGAGTGGAGAGTGTGAGAGGGGAAACTGGGAGCAGAGTGTGAGAGGGGAAACTGAGAGCAGAGTGTGAGAGGGGAAACTGGGAGCAGATTGTGAGAGTGTGAGAGGGGAAACTGGGAACAGAGTGTGAGAGTGTGAGAGGGGAAACTGGGAGCAGAGTGTGAGAGGGGAAACTGAGAGCAGAGTGTGAGAGGGGAAACTGAGAGCAGAGTGTGAGAGGGGAAACTGGGAGCAGATTGTGAGAGTGTGAGAGGGGAAACTGGGAACAGAGTGTGAGAGTGTGAGAGGGGAAACTGGGAACAGAGTGGAGAGTGTGAGAGGGGAAACTGGGAACAGAGTGGAGAGTGTGAGAGGGGAAACTGGGAACAGAGTGTGAGAGTGTGAGAGGGGAAACTGGGAACAGAGTGGAGAGTGTGAGAGGGGAAACTGGGAGCAGAATGGAGAGTGTGAGAGGGGAAACTGGGAGCAGATTGTGAGAGTGTGAGAGGGGAAACTGGGAGCAGAGTGTGAGAGGGGAAACTGGGAGCAGAGTGGAGAGTTTGAGAGGGGAAACTGGGAACAGAGTGGAGAGTGTGAGAGGGGAAACTGGGAGCAGAGTGTGAGAGGGGAAACTGAGAGCAGAGTGGAGAGTGTGAGAGGGGAAACTGGGAGCAGATTGTGAGAGTGTGAGAGGGGAAACTGGGAACAGAGTGTGAGAGTGTGAGAGGGGAAACTGGGAACAGAGTGGAGAGTGTGAGAGGGGAAACTGGGAACAGAGTGTGAGAGTGTGAGAGGGGAAACTGGGAACAGAGTGGAGAGTATGAGAGGGGAAACTGGGAGCAGAATGGAGAGTGTGAGAGGGGAAACTGGGAGCAGAGTGTGAGAGGGGAAACTGGGAACAGAGTGGAGAGTGTGAGAAGGGAAACTGGGAGTAGAGTGGGGAGTGTGAGAGGGGAAACTGGGAGCAGAGTGTGAGAGGGGAAACTGGGAACAGAGTGGAGAGTGTGAGAGGGGAAACTGGGAGTAGAGTGGGGAGTGTGAGAGGGGAAACTGGGAGCAGAGTGGGGAGTGTGAGAGGGGAAACTGGGAGCAGAGTGGAGAGTGTGAGAGGGGAAACTGGGAACAGAGTGGAGAGTGTGAGAGGGGAAACTGGGAGCAGAGTGTGAGAGGGGAAACTGGGAGCAGATTGTGAGAGTGTGAGAGGGGAAACTGGGAGCAGAATGTGAGAGGGGAAACTGGGAGCAGAGTGGAGAGTGTGAGAGGGGAAACTGGGAACAGAGTGGAGAGTGTGAGAGGGGAAACTGGGAGCAGAGTGTGAGAGTGTGAGTGGGGAAACTGGGAGCAGAGTGGGGAGTGTGAGATCGGAAACTGGGAGCAGAGTGGGGAGTGTGAGAGGGGAAACTGGGAGCAGAGTGTGAGAGGGGAAACTGAGAGCAGAGTGGAGAGTGTGAGAGGGGAAATTGGGAGCAGAATGGAGAGTGTGAGAGGGGAAACTGGGAGCAGAGTGTGAGAGGGGAAACTGGGAGCAGAGTGGAGAGTGTGAGAGGGGAAACTGGGAGCAGATTGTGAGAGTGTGAGAGGGGAAACTGGGAACAGAGTGTGAGAGGGGAAACTGGGAACAGAGTGGAGAGTGTGAGAGGGGAAACTGGGAGCAGAGTGTGAGAGTGTGAGAGGGGAAACTGGGAGTAGAGTGGGGAGTGTGAGAGGGGAAACTGGAACAGAGTGGGGAGTGTGAGAGGGGAAACTGGGAGCAGAGTGTGAGGGGGGAAACTGAGAGCAGAGTGGAGAGTGTGAGAGGGGAAACTGGGAGCAGAGTGTGAGAGGGGAAACTGAGAGCAGAGTGTGAGAGGGGAAACTGGGAGCAGATTGTGAGAGTGTGAGAGGGGAAACTGGGAACAGAGTGTGAGAGTGTGAGAGGGGAAACTGGGAACAGAGTGGAGAGTGTGAGAGGGGAAACTGAGAGCAGAGTGTGAGAGGGGAAACTGAGAGCAGAGTGGAGAGTGTGAGAGGGGAAACTGGGAGCAGAGTGTGAGAGGGGAAACTGAGAGCAGAGTGTGAGAGGGGAAACTGGGAGCAGATTGTGAGAGTGTGAGAGGGGAAACTGGGAACAGAGTGTGAGAGTGTGAGAGGGGAAACTGGGAACAGAGTGGAGAGTGTGAGAGGGGAAACTGGGAACAGAGTGGAGAGTGTGAGAGGGGAAACTGGGAGCAGAGTGTGAGAGGGGAAACTGGGAGCAGAGTGTGAGAGTGTGAGAGGGGAAACTGGGAGTAGAGTGGGGAGTGTGAGAGGGGAAACTGGGAACAGAGTGTGAGAGGGGAAACTGGGAACAGTGGAGAGTGTGAGAGGGGAAACTGGGAGCAGAATGGAGAGTGTGAGAGGGGAAACTGGGAGCAGAGTGTGAGAGGGGAAACTGGGAGCAGATTGTGAGAGTGTGAGAGGGGAAACTGGGAACAGAGTAGAGAGTGTGAGAGGGGAAACTGGGAGCAGAGTGTGAGAGTGTGAGTGGGGAAACTGGGAGCAGAGTGGGGAGTGTGAGAGGGGAAACTGGGAGCAGAGTGGGGAGTGTGAGAGGGGAAACTGGGAGCAGAGTGTGAGAGGGGAAACTGAGAGCAGAGTGGAGAGTGTGAGAGGGGAAACTGGGAGCAGTGGGGAGTGTGAGAGGGGAAACTGAGAGCAGAGTGGAGAGGGTGAGAGGGGAAACTGGGAGCAGAGTGGGGAGTGTGAGAGGGGAAACTGGGAGCAGAGTGTGAGAGGGGAAACTGGGAGCAGAGTGAAGAGTATCAAAAAGCAAATTGGGAGCAAAGTGGAACTGTATAAAAGCGGAATTGGAAGTCAATGGTAGCGGTTTATAAGGAAAAACTAGGAATAAAGTGGAGTGGTGAGAGAGCAAGCGCTGGTAGCAGAGTGGAGCTGTGTAAAAGGGCAAACTGGGAGTGGGATGGAGCTCTGTTGGAAGGACTGTCTTTTTGATAATTAGAATCAGAATCCCTGCAATGTGGAAACAGGCCCTTCGGCCCAACAAGTCCACACCGACTCTCCGAAGAGAATCTGACCCAAACCCATTCCCCATTACTCTAGAGCATAAAACAGTACAGCACAGAACCGCACCTTCGGCCCTCGATGTTGCGTCGATCTGTGAACTAATCTAAGCTCATCCCCCTGCACTATCCCACCATCATCCATGTGCTTATCCAAGGATTGTTTAAATCTGAGTTATCTAAATTGGTAGGCATAGCATTCCTTGCCCTTACCACTCTCTGATTAGAGACTGCCTCTGACATCTGTCTTAAATCTATCACCCATTTACCACTGACTAATACGCCTAACCTACACATCCCTGAACACTATGGGCAACTGAACATGGCCAGTTTACCTGACCTGCACATCTTTGGACTGTGGGAGGAAACCAGAGCACCCGGAGGAAACCCACGCAGACACGGGGAGAATGTGCAAACTCCACAGGGAAAAGACTTTGTCTATTTATCCTATCCATGTCCCTCATAATTTTGTAAACCTCTACAAGGTCACCCCTCAGCCTCCGACGCTCCAGGGAAAACAGCCCCAGTCTATTCAGCCTCTCCCTTTAGCTCAAATCCTCCAACTCTGGCAACGTCCTTGTAAATCTTTTCTGAACCCTTTCAAGTTTCACAATATCTTTCCAATAGGAAGGAGACCAGAATTGCATGCAATATTCCAACAGTGGCCTATCCAATGTCCTGTACAGCCGTAACATGACCTCCCAACTCCTGTACTCAATACTCTGACCACTAAATGAAAGCATATCAAACGCCTTCTTCACTATCCTATCTACCTGCGACTCCACTTTCAAGAAGCTATGAACCTGCACTCCAAGGTCTCTTTGTTCAGCAACACTCCCGAGGACCTTACCATTAAGTGTATAAATCCTGCTGAGATTTGCTTTCCCAAAATTCAGCACCTTACATTTATCTGAACTAAACGCCATCTGCCACTTCTCAGCCCATTGGCCCATCTGGTCAAGATCCTGTTGTAATCTGAGGTAACCCTCTTCGCTATCCACTACACCTGCAATTCTGGCATCATCTGCAAACTTACTAACTGTACCTCGTATGCTCGCATCCAAATCATTTATGTAAATGACAAAAGGTAGAGGACCCAGCACCGATCCTTGTGGCACTCCACTGGTCACAGGCCTCCAATCTGAAAAACAACCCTCTATCTTCTACCTTTGAGTCAGTTCTGTATCCAAATGGCTAATTCTCTATGTATTCCATGAGATCTAATCTGGCTAATTAGTTTCCCACGGGGAATCTTGTCGAACACCTTATTGAAGTCCATATTGATCACATCTACTGCTCTGCCCTCATCAATCCTCTTTGTTACTTCCCTGAAGCTGGAATTGAACCCAGGTCCCTGGTGCTGTGAGGCAGCAGTGCTGCCCCATTTGAGGTGAAGGGAGAGAGATTTAAAAGGGATCTGAGGGGAAACTTTGTTCGCACAGAGAGTGGTGTGCATGTGGAATGAGCTGCCAGAGGAAGTGAGAGAGGTGAGTGCAATTGCAATATTTAAAAGACATTTGGGCAGGAACATGAATAGGAAAGGGATAGGGACCAAATGCAGCAGATCAAAGTAATTGAGTTTGGGATACCTGGTCAGCAAATGAGTTAGACCAGATGGTCTGTTTCCATGTTGTGTGATTCTATTGGTGAAGGACTACCAGCAGTTCCTTTGCAAGATCCTTCTCAATCCACTGGAAGAAAGGCCAATCATAGTGTCCTCCCCCAAACCAACATGCCCAATATCAAGTGCTAATCACTCAAAACTATCTCCACTGGGCATGTTGTGTAGCTCTGGAAAATTGGTATCAGTAGAGACAATGTGAGCCTATTTTAAATTCCTGCTGGCAGTGACAATTTAAGTGGAACCTTTGCAAATGAAAGACAGTTGGGAAAAAGAGTTGAGGGGAAGGAATTGTAAAATAATTCGCAAACCTACGGCCTGCATTGAGATTTATCCAAACATACAGATCGATCACAATGTAAATATATATTATCCTGAAAAGCAAAATGATATTTCTGGAGTGAAGCCATTATCATCTGGAGAAATATTCAGGGTTAAGGTTAGAATTTAAGCAGAACCAGTTAAAAAAATTTCTTCACACAAAAAGGTGTTGAGTACACTTTTAAAGAAGGTTATAAATGTAAATAAAAGTGGTAATGGAGTTCAGAAGGGAGGTAGGTAATTGGTGGAAATGGAAGGAGGTTAGAGTATGTTGGGAAGAAGATAAGGAGATAAAATTTAAAAATTAAAACATGCCACGGTTATCAAAATGACAGAACTAGGTCAAAAGGTTTACTCCTGCTTTTTCAAGGCTGTGCCAATGGTACACATCCATATCTCAATTTAGAATTAATGCAGCACCAGCCATTGATCCAGTCGGAAATCTGGGGGAGAATTTACGTCTTCATTCTACATGGTATTAATTTTTAATTACCTAGTGTTTTAACAACATTTCTTTAGGTCTAATGGCACTGATGGAAGAGTTGAAAAGCCATAGATCTTTCAGAGGGACTGGAGAGGAGAAAGCAAACAGAGCTTTAAATCAGGATTTGCAAACCGGCATTTTTTTAAAAACATATCTTCCTCCATGTCGATTTCATCTCCTCACTTGGAGACATGAACGGCTTGCTAGATTACAGCTCCACAGGCAAAGTGACCTACCCAATCTCTGGGTGTGATATCACACATACTGTGGGCTGGATTTTCAGCACGGCATTTGGAAATTAATGCATTCCAGTTCCTGACACTCAAACTCATGCTGCAGCCCTGTCCTGCTGCCTTTTTAAAAAAAATTTAAATGGTCTCATTGACCTGGAGGTGAAGTCTGCAACAACTTCAGATGCCAAGAGCACCTCAGGAATTGAGAATCATCTGCCCAGTACCTACAGCAAAGGCAGATGTCGGCCATTTTGGGCACTGCTGCTTCCTTGGGAGTTAGAGGAGGCAGCTGCACAGAAGGTCACGGGTAACAAGATTTTGTGCAGTCCTTTTCCAGCAATCACGGGTACCTCAGATTTCAACTCAGACCAAATGCTATGAAAATGACCAGATCCCTGCAGTGAATATGACAGCTTTGGACAAGTGATTCAAGCAGACAGCTCATTGTCACCTTCTCAAGTATAATTAGGGATGGGCACTCACATCCCATAAACGATTTTTATAAAAAGCATTGCGATGCTATGGATTTAAAATACCTTTAAAGCATTAAGAATAAATAGACTTACCAATATGAAACAGATGGGGATATGACGCTTCCACAAAAGATACAATATCAGAGACGTGCGAACCCGTGTTTTCTTTGGCCCATTTTGGAGAAGCTAATTCCAAAGATACAGAATGCCCCACACACACACACACCCCACACATGGAATTTAAATAGACCTTTAAATACAAATAGTAAAAAATATTCTTTATAATGTTTAACCATAGTGTGTTGACTCTTCTGATGCCCAGTCCAGAAGATACCGTGCACGTTACCTCCTGGTGTCTCAGCATCAGCTTTGACAGTCAGAGTGGGTATATGCAAGTTGCTGTTATTATTGTTTTAGCTAGAATTAGGCCATTCAGCCCATCAAGGCTTCTCCTTTTGACCATGGCTGATATCCCATTCTCCTGTAGGCTCTGCAGAACCAACATTCCCTGTTGTTCTTCTCTGACCAACGAGCCACAATCAGCAGCCTTCCTTGTGCTGGCATCACTATTATAGGGAGGTTAATATAAATTTTTAAAACTGTGTATATTTCACTTTTTTTTTTAATCGACTGTCAAGATTAGAACCTTTGTGTTATTGAACCTTGCTATTTAATTATAACCTTATCCCCTAGACCTGATTAGTTAATTAATTAACGCTGACTTCAATTATATAATAAATTATCACATTGGCATAAGTTTTTGTACAAATTAATTCATTTGGTCTTACCTAAGGTTGAGTAATTTAAATTAAATTAAAACTAAATTAGAATTCACCATGCTGTGTGATTCCACTTCCCATTTTCTTTCCTTCCTTTGATTTGTATCCATAATGGGGCACCATGGTGGCTCAGTTAGCACTATTGCCTCACAGCACCAGGGACCTGGGTTCGATTCCAACCTCGTCTGTGTGGAGTTTGCAGATTCTCTCTGTGTCTGCGTGGGTTTCCTCCCACAATCCAAAGATATGCAGGTTAGGTCAATTGGCCACGCTAAATTGCCCATAGGGATGTGTAGGTTAGGTGCATTAGTCAGGGGCAAATATAGGATAGGGGAATGGGTCTGGGTGGGTCACTCTTCAGAGGGTCAGTGTCGACTTGTTGGGCCGAAGGGCCTGCTTCCACATTGTAGGGATTCTAATTCTAGTTTTAAGCTCCCTACCCCTGGTAGAGGAGAAAGTGAGGATTGCAGGTACTGGAGATCAGAGTTGACAGTGTGGTGCTGGAAAAGCACAGCAGGGCAGGGCAGTCGACGTTTCGGGCAAAAGCCCTTCATTCCGATACATGCCTGATACATCAATTCTCTTGCTCCTAGGATGCTGCCTGACTTGCTGTGCTTTTCCAGCACCGCACTCTCAAGTTTTGAACTTTAGGTTTGAACTCCCTACCCTGGTGAAAAGACTTTTGCTATTCCCCTTATTTATGCCTCTCATGATTTTGTAAACCTCTATAAGGTCACCCCTCAACCTCCCTCAAGTCCCAGCCTATCCAGTCTCTCCTGACAACTCAAACCCTCTAGTCCCAGCAACATCCTTGTAACTGTTTTCTGCACTCTTTCTAGCTTAACAACATCCTTTCTGTATTCCAGAAATGGCCCTATAACTGAGGTTTCTGATGCAGCTTGCCCACATGGCAAGAATGCCTAACAATAGACTGCCATCTCTGCTCCGAACTTGGCCGGAGTGAGAGATTCCCAGGAGGAAGCACTTTCAGGACGTTCTCAAAATGTCGTTGAGGAAGTCAAACCTCCTCGTCGACTCATGACTTGTGACTGACTGAAATGGGCAAGGCTCATTCAGGAATGAAGGCAATGAGTACATCAGGAGACTTTATTGGGATGGCGCAGAGGGGAATCCAGGCGTTGGAGAGAATGCACAGACCTCCAATCAACCCATCTTCCTAACCCTTCAAACACCGTCTGTCCCCGATGCGGTAGAGTCTGCATGTTGAACTCATCAGCTACCTCATAATCCATTGAGTCACTCTCAATCCCAAGGGAGTGCCAAAGAGAAAGAAGGGACACACCTAACTCAATTCTTCCATAGTGATATTGGCAGATCCTCCTTACCTTCCCTTTCTAATGAACACCTGAGTTCAAAACAGAAGCAGGCCATTTGGCCCACTGAGCCTGCTCGTCCATTCAGTGACCTTCCCTTCCCATTGACTGAGGTCGATTCTGCAATTGGAAACCTGAAGGAGACAGATTCACAGTGTTTTAGGGAATTGTAGATATTTGGCCCCCGGGTAGTTCACCATTGGAATATGGAAAAACCTTTCACTGGGAGAAGGAATTTTATTTGACTGTTTTCTGTTTATACCACAGTTTCTGCAAGGCTGGCTGAGTATTTTCACATTTTTCTGTTTGCATTCGGAATTTTTTCCACCATACTCCAAATAATTGGGCCAACCAGTGCTACAGATGTTCCACACTATACAGACATTTGGAAACTGGGAATTCCTGAAGTTTGTGTTTTTTTAATTCACCCGTAGGACATGGGTATCACTGGTTGGCCAGCATTTATTGCCCATTCCTAACTCCCCTTGAACTGAGTGTTTGTTTCAAAAAGCAGTCAACTCCGTTGCTGTGGGTCTGGAGTCACTTGTAAGTCAGACCAGGAGACAATAGCAGATTTCCTTTTCTAAAGGATATTAGTGAGCTAGATGAGTTTTTCCAAAAATGGTTTCATAGTCATTAGTACATTCTTAATTACAGGTTTTATTGATTCAATTCAAATTGTATTATCTGTCATGATGGGATTCAAACCCGGGTCCCTGGGACATCAGCTAGGTCTCTGGATGAATATTCTTGTGAGAATACCACTAGGCCATCATCTCCCCCCATAACCTCCATCACATCTTGCAAACGTTTGAGCTCCCAATCATATAACATTGCTGCTTATGTTGTACAATGTCATTAATTCTGGTTATGCAACTTCTACCAAAGAGACTTCTATGCTCACAATCCACGCTGGCTCTTTCTAATGAGGGACCAATGAGGACGTTCCAGATCTGAAGGTGACATCTTTCAGGTGAGGTGTTAACCCAAGCTCCCGTTGTCTCTTTGAGGTGAACATGCAAGGTTTCGAAGCTGAGGAGTGTTCTTTGGTATGCTGGTCCGAGAGTTATCCCTTAGTCCGTAGCCCAGAAACGGATCATCTTCTCAAACTAATTGTCTGTGGAGTCTTGCTGAGTTCAGGTTACCTCTCCGACACATGACATCCCGACAGTGTCAATGCTTCGGAAGTATTTCATTTTCTGTAAAGTACTTTGTGACATTCAGAGGTCATGAAAAGGGTTTTGGAAATGTTAATTGTTTTTTTCCAAAAACATTGAAATGCACAATACCCATACTTTTCAGCTTTATGACTCTATATGCCAAACACCTGACTAACTGAGTGACAATTTATTCAGGTTCCCTCCTGGGTCCTCCTCACAGAGACCTGGATACTTAGTGTTGGTCAGTGAACAAATCTGTGTGTTTAGAATGCCAATAACAAATTGCACAGAGTTGGCTACTTGTTGGACATTAATCCCATTGAAATCGAAGCTATTCCATTTTAAGATTCCAGCTGTTTACTGCATACAGCAATATGATATACTCCCATTTCTAAGAAAACTGTGATGATTGGCTTGCAGAGTAGACTGTAATGTAAAATAGATTGCAATGTGGCGTGAAATGAACTGTAATGAGTGAGAGTAATTGTGAAATAGACTGTAGTGGGAGATAGACTGTGATGTGGTAATGGGTGAGGTGGGTTGAAGGCTATCACTGGCCAGTGCCCTTTTATTGGTTTATTCTATCACAGGCTGTGGATGTTGCTGGCAAGGTCAACATTTAATATCCATTCCAGATTACATTGAGAAGATGGAAGTGAACCATTTTCTTGCACTGCAGCAGCCCTGAGTGTTGTAGGAATACCCCGCTGTACTGGGAGGATGTTTCAGGCTTTGACTTAATGACAGGAATGGCAATATTGTACCAAGTCAGAATGGTGAGTGACCCAAGGAGAAACTTGCAGGTGGTGGCCATGTTGTGGAGGAGCCGGTGTTAATGAACCACCTGATGAAGGAGCAGCGCTCCGAAAGCTAGTCTTCCAAATAAACCTGTTGGACTATAACCTGGTGTTGTGTGATTTTGAACTTTGTACACCCCAGTCCAAAACTGGCATCTCCAAATAATGGTGTTTCTATGCACCTGAGATTGTTTAGACAGTAGTGTTGTTGGAGCTGCACTCATCCAGGCAACTGGGGAATATTTCATCACGTGTGGGTGGCACGGTGGCATAGTGGTTAGCACTGCTGCCTCACAGCACTAGAGACCCGGGTTCAATTCCCGCCTCAGGCGACTGACTGACTGTGTGGAGTTTGCACATTCTCCCAGTGTCTGTGTGGGTTTCCTCCGGGTGCTCCGGTTTCCTCCCACAGTCCAAAGATGTGCAGGTCAGGTGAATTGGCCCTCTAAATTGCCTGTAGTGTTAGGTGAAGGTGTAAATGTAGGGGTCTGGGTGGGTTGTGCTTCGGCGGGTTGGTGTGGACTTGTTGGGCCGAAGGGCCTGTTTCCACACTGTAAGTAATTCCTAACTTCTGCCCTGTAAATGGGAGTCAGGAAATAAGTGCAGAATTCCAAGTCTCTGATCTGTTTTTTTCATCATGCCCAAAATATTTACATGGCTAGTCCATTTCAGTTTCTGCTGAAAATGTGTTGCTGGAAAAGCGCAGCAGGTCAGGCAGCATCCAAGGAGCAGGAGAATTGACGTTTCGGGCATAAGCCCTTCTTCAGCCATTTCAGTTTCTGGTCAATGATAAACTCAGGTTGTAGAAATTGAGGGATTCAGTGATAATAATATCATCGGATTGTAACACATCTGAACAGGTCGGTTGTAGATATTTCTGCTGCTGGCTATTTGTGAGTACTGTATAACCTGACCACGGAGAGCTTGTACCAGAATATCAGTAGATGGTGTAAATGTAAATATTTGCCTTCAGGAGCTGAGAGAACAGTGTAGATTTTAAGCGTTTTCTTTAAGTTTGTATGCATTGCAAATAGCCGAACTATGCTGCGTGTGGGATGCCTTCTTGCAAATCTTCACAGCAGGAATGTCAGCCTGTGTGAAGGAGATGCATCCTTCCCCCAGATTAACGCAATCTGGCTCTTACCTCAGTGTGCACAATAATAATTATTAAATTTGGCCATTACTCCCCATCTTTGAGCTGAAGGCCAAGATTTCATATTGTACGGGACGCAATGCTGTTGTGAACTATGAGTTAACCATGCCCACCAGAGAATATTGGAAATTGCTCAGTGTGTAATTGTGCCTCTGAGCTACCATCATTCTGCAGGAATGTTTAGCGCTCTCATCTCTTTTATTTAATAAAAGAATAGGCTAGAATGTTTATCTGTCCTCTGCTGCTTAACACTTTGACATTGATTCAAGTTATGTGCTATGTTTGATCTGTGGGTTTTGACTTAATTTCATTTTATATGCCATTGTACTCTCAAATTTGTTCCAAATAGAGTGACTGACGGTTTGGTGAGAGAATTCCACCTCTCCCTATGCTCCGTACAATGAGAATCACAGGCTGTGGTGAATGGAGCAGTGTAACTACTGGGTATGGGCTTTAGAATACAGCCATTACTTGCACAGAAACTCCTCTCTAATTGTAAATAATAGATGCATTTTATCTTTAGGATGATTTTAGATACAAGGAAAGATTAGAGAGATTGGGCTTAGTCTCCTTGGAGGAGAGAAGATTAAGAGATGGTCATACACCGAGGTGTTCAAAATTATGAACAATCTTGACAGTATAAAGAAGGATATTGTGTTTTCCCTAGTCGATATATCAGTAACTAGGGGTCACAATTTCAAGATGGTCAGCAAGACAGCTAGGAGTGAGGTGGAAAGAAACTTCTTTACTCAGAGAGTTGTTGGAATTTGGGATGCGCTGCCTGAGAGTGGGAGAGGTGGATTCCATAGGGGTGGGTTCCAAAAAAAGAGTTGGATATATATTTGAAAGCGATGAATTTAAAGAGTTACACAGATAGGGCTGGAGAGTGGGACTGACTGAGTAGCTCTTTCAGGAGCTAGTTCAGGGACAATGGGCTGAATGGCCTCGCTCTGTACCCACTACCTGTGTCCAACTATCACTGCCACACCATTCTGCTACTCTCCCTTTGCCAAACCCCCCACCGTGCTCCCACCTTTATCTGTAGCTGTCTCTATCCCCACATCTAGTCCTGAAGCAAGGTTGACTTGCTATGTTCTTCCAGCCTTCTATTTGTCTACTCATTCTGCACTGTAGAATTCTATTTCTATGACTCTATCTTATTGAAATGTACTTTACCATTTTAAAATTCCTCACTGTGTCACTAGAACTGAGAAGTTTGGTGTTACTTGCTTTCTAACACATTCTGTATTCTATCAGTTATTTCAGTTGGGGAGCTGGTTAGTACGGTTGGCTTAAGGATTTGTGCACAGTTCAGAACATCACCAGTGACACAGGTCTGATTCCTAGCCTGGGACCCACAGTCGCCAGTCACCACTGACCAGGCTGCCAGGAAAGATGGTTCAGTGTGAAACATTAGCTGGTGATTGAGTCAAGCAGCTGTCTTCAGGACACAGCACACACAGAATGGAATGATGGCTTTGCATTTAGAATCATACATTAAGTCTGTACTGCCAGAAATATACTCCATCCTATTCTAGTCCCACTCTCCCACACCAGGCCCAGAGCCTTGTATGTTATGACCCTCCAAGGGCACATCCAAGTACTTGTTTAAAAATTGAGAGGTTTCCTGCCTCATCTATCTTCCTAGGAGAATGTAGGCATCACTGCCAGGCTGGCATTTATTACCCATCCCTAATTGCCCGAGGGTAGTTAAGAGTCAACCACATTGCTATGAGGTAAAAGAGTCTAGATTAGAGTGGTGCTGGAAAAGCACAGCAGGTCAGGCAGCATCTGAGGAGCAAATCGACTTTTCGGGCAAAAGCCCTTGTCTGCGATGATTCTGGAGTCATGTGTTTTCCAGACCATAAGGCCAGCAGATTTCTTTCCCAGATGGGTTTTTCCTGATAATCAACAACAGTTTCATGGTCATCATTAGACTAAAATCCCAGGACTTTATTGAATTTAAATTCCACATCCTGCCACGGCAGGATACAAACTAACAATACACTACCAGGCCATCACCTCCCTCGGATTCCATTCAGTGCAACTGCCTCTCCCTGAGCTTCATTTGGGAGTGCAGCAGGGGCACCCCAATGTACAACCCCAGGGGTGAGTGTGTTTGAGTGATTCCTAGATCACCTCAGCCTTCCTGCAGTGTATTGGACCTCCTGTTCTTTGGAAAGATGGATTACCAATAGGAGGGCTGATAGCTCATCAATGCCACTGGGAACAGTGGACACTACTGGGACTGCATACTCACTGAAAACAATCACATTCTCACTCCACCAACCAGGTAAATAGGTACTGAAGGTGTGGGTTGGCCAAGTGTGAACGGTCTTAGTTGACTCCTGAGGACGGGGAGAAAGCGGCTATGAATGGTAAAATGCTACAGCGATTGGAAGATGACAGGTACGTCCCTCCCTGCCCATCCCTGGAAAAGCTTAACCAATCAAGCACAGTGAACATAGATCAGTTACCAGACTCCGGAAATCCCAGAACAATTGAACACGACATTATGGATCTGGATTCCTGCATTTCACACATTTGGGAAGTTGGTCTTGGCAGAGAAATTTGTGCAGTCATTTCAGGAAATCCTCAGGCCCTGCTGTGTATTTTATTGACTTCATCTTGTTTCAGATAAATTAAGACTGTTTTTGAAATTCATTAACTTCACTTTAACCTTCCCTAAATTCTCTGCACAGCATGCGCATTCAGGAGCACCATGATTTCTACTTGCCATCTTTTCTTCCAGATGGAGGGTGGTGCTGTTCTACAGCTGGATAATAGAGATTGCATTAACACTGATGTCACTCTCCATGTGGGCACAGCTTGTGTTTCTGGCTCAGTCCCATAATCCAATATGGGTGGTACCAATGTGGTGCACACGGTGCTAGACCTGTGTACCTCGTACTGGTGCACTTTCTGGTACACATGTTGTGGTACCAATCGTCATTTTGGTGTGAAATACTGCCTCCGAACCTCATTTCTACTGTTTTAAACCCATCTGGCTTACTCACGTAAGGAAGGAAATCTGTCAACCTTATCTGGTCTGGCCTACATGTGACCCCAGACACACAGCAATGCAGTTGACTCTTAACTCCCCAGTGGGCAATTAGGGACGGGCAATAAATGCTGGCCCAGCCAACAGCATCCAAATTCCAGGAGTAAGGAAAAATAACACTCACAATGCAGTCTGCAGCACCAAATTACATTGATCATAAAGAATGATGTGGTATTTTTAATGAAGAGACAGTTTCTCGTGAACCAAACTGCAGCATATATTAAACTGAACCACTTCATTGCACATTAAACAGATTAGCATCTGCAAACCAGAAAGATAGACTGAGTGCCATTAATCTATCATCTTAAGTATTCATTGTGTTTAAGAAGAGCAGGGCTATATCCTTGAAACTAAAATGACCAGGTTTATCACGTACAGCAGATTAATTTGTGGTAAATTTACACTTTCTCTCACCTTAGGGGAATCAACTGCCGATGGAGAAACGATTGGCTGCTCCTGTAAATTGGAGCAGGATGGTCTTTGGACCAATAGTTACCAACTGTTTCTGGCTGGACCCCTCACCTCAATGCCCCTTAACTGGGCAATTAATGCCCTTATTCCACCACCTCTCCGATTTAACAGGGAAAAGAGAAAGGTCTTCACCCACTGTTTATCCTGTGGGTTACAAGTGCCTCTTTTCCAACTCTTCAATGTCAATTGTAAGGTCCCCAAACCCTCCTAGCCAATAGTGTATCCTCTCCTGCCTCGATCGTTACCCCTTGTTCCCGTTTCCCCCTCCGCCCTCCCTTCCTAGGGGTCTGATAGCCTGACCGCACTGAGATCCAGGATGTATCTGAAGGTCCAGCCCATCACTGACCATCGCAGTGTCTTCAGTGCACTACGGGGCAATGGCTGTCAGTCCTAATGGCACTATGGGGTGGTTAGTCAGTGTTAATGCAATCTCTATTATCCAGCTGTAGAACAGCACCACCCTCCATCTGGAAGAAAAGATGGCAAGTAGAAAGGACGAGGAGAAAGTTAGGACTGCAGATGCTGGAGATCAGAGTCAAAAAATGTGGTGCTGGAAAAACACAGCAGGTCAGGCAACATCCCAGGAGCAGGAGAGTCGATGTTTCAGACATAATGTCTTCATTAGGATGCTCTTCATCATTCCTGATGAAGAGCTTATACTTGAAATGTCGACTGTCCTGCTCCTCGGATGCTGCCTGACCAGCTGTGCTTTTCCAGTGCCACACTTTTGGACTATAGTGAGGGACACCCCTTTAGCTTAATTAAAGGTAAGTGGAGACAGATGGTCTTCCTGCATTTCCCACAGGGTGTGTGGGTAGCCACCTAACCTCACTGTGTCACCCAGCCCACAGGTAACTGCATGGAATGATTAACCAGAAGACCGAACTTGAAACAAAGCTACACCCACTCCCTGGTTTAAGAAGAGTCACGATTTATCTCGCTAAATAATGCATATTGTAACAATTTCAGCCACATTGTGAAATTATATTCATCACCGTCTTTGTCATCTTACCCTTCAAACCAGGATGACATCTGTCAGTCGTTATGATTCACATGTCCTTGGGAGGCCAATGCTGATGTCATCAGGCCCTGTTCAAGAGGACAGGGGTTACTCAGAGGAAGGGATGGTATGGGGTCTGCTCTCTCTGTCCTTGCATTTTTGTTTTTTCTCCCAAGCACAGCTGATCCCATCAGGTCCTGACAGTGTTGTGTCTTACTGGATGAATCACTGCAAGTCCCTCCCACGGCACTGTGTTCCCTTTACTCAGAGCCCTTCAGGATAACCTGAAAGGAGTTTGCTCTGTCCCCTTTGGGATCAGGTGCTATCTTTAAATTGCTGATGTTTTGTTATCCATTCACCAAGTATGGGCATGGCTGGCTGGCCCAGCATTTATTACCCATCCCTAAATGCCCAAAGGGCAGTTATAAATTAACCGCATTGCTATGGTCTGGAGTCACATGTAGGCCTGACCAGATAAGTACAAAAAACTGCAGATGCTGGAATCCAAATTGCACAAGCAGGAGGCTGGAAGTACACAGTGAGCCAGGCAACATCAGGAGGTGGAGAAGTCAATGTTTCGGGTAAAACCCTTCTTCAGAGCTTCCAGTCTGTACATCCCTGGAAACTATGGGCAATTTAGCATGGCCAATCCACCTAACCTGCACATCTTTGGATTGTGGGAGGAAACTGGAGGACCGGGAGGAAACTCACGCAGACACGAGGAGAACATGCAAACTCCACACAGACAGTTGCCCGAGGGTTGGATCGAACCCAAGACCCCGGCGCTGTGAGGCAGCAGTACTACCATGTTGCCCAAATCCCACACTGGGGCTTGATAATCGAGGAATATGCATTCATAGTGCAGCCCAAATAGGTTTGAGAATCAGCTTATGAATCTTTCCAGTATGTACCAGTGGCACACAGCAAGAGTGGGAGAGATTCCTGGTCAGCTGACTGAAGGATAGCCTCTATCCTGATTGGGAGAGATTGTCTTATGAACAAATGTTAGACACGTTGGGACTCTACTCACTGAAGTTTGGAAGAGTGAAAGGAGATCTCATTGAAACCTATTGGATTTTTCAGTGGCTTGACAGGGTAAATACTAAGCGGATGTTTCCCGTCATGGGAGAGTCCAGCTCTAGAGAGCATAGTCTCAGAATAAAGAGGAACCAATTCAAGACTGAGATGAGGAGGAATTTCCTCTCTCAGTGTTGTGAATCTTTGGAATTTCTTGCTGCAAAGAACGTGTGCATTAGATAGATTCATGATCAGTCGGGGAATCAAAGGTTATTGGGAAGTGGAAGTGAAAAGTGTTGGATCAGCCATGATCCTATTGAATGGAGGAGCAGGGACAAGGGGCCGACCCCTCTTCCTATTTCTTCTTGTCATATTGCAATCTCCATAGCCTGAGGCTGCAAGATGTGTGTGAAAATGCATGTTGCTGCAGTAACTCTGACTTCCCTAGTGAACTGTAAGACACCATCATGGACGTTAATGTCACCTGCTTTATTGCATGGCAATAAATCTTGGAATGAGTGCACTGCCTTATGAGGCAAAGCTAGACCTGCCTCCGCTGGAGTTTAGAAGACTCAGGGGTGACTTAATTGAAACATAGAAGATCCTGAGGGGACTTGGCCAGGGAATTGTTAAAAGGTTGTCTCCCTTTGTGGGAAAATCTAGAATTAGGGTCACTGATTAAAAATAAGGGGTTGCCAGTTTAAGGCAGAGATAAGAAAAGGGTTAAGAGTCTTTGGAATTCACTTCCTCAAAAGGCAGTGGGTGCAGAGTCTGTCCATATTGAAAGCAGATGATGAAGGGGATGAAAGATTATCGGGGTCATGCATGAATGTAGAGTTGAGTTTAAAATCAGATCAGCCACAACCTTATTGAATGGCACAGCATGCTTGAAGGGCTGAATGGCCTACTCTTACTCCTCATTTATATGTTTGTGAGTTCAGGTCGCCCGTCTGTCACTGGATTAGTGATCCAGAGGCATGGAATAATGATCTGGAGACCTGAGTTCACGGCAGTTGTGGGAGTTAAAATTGTTTAATCAAATAAATCTGGAATAAAAGTGCTTGTACTCGTAACGATGGTGATAAAACTATCAGAGTATCATACAGATCTCACTATCTGATGGCCTTCAAAGCCACAGCAATGTAACTGAATTTCAAGTTTCCTCTGAAATAGCCCAGCAAGCCATTCGGTTATGTCTAAGGTGACTCTCCGGGACAGACAATAAATGCTCACCCAGTTAGCAAAATTCAGATCCCATGAATGACTTTTTAAATAGAGTATACAGGCGTGTTTTAGGATGAAGTAGATTGTCCCTTCTTTATTTTGTCTCTGTCATTTTCTTACTTCTATTTTTCCCACTGCATTTTAATTATCTTCCTTCCTCGGTCAAACATGATTTGGAGATGCCGGTGTTGGACTGGGGTGGACAAAGTTAAAAATCACACAACACCAGGTTATAGTCCAACAGGTTTATTTGGAAGCACTAGCTTTCAGAGCACTGCTCCTTCACCAGGTGGTTGATGAGGGAGCAGCGCTCCGAAAGTTAGTGCTTCCAAATTAACCTGTTGGACTATAACCTGGTGTTGTGTGATTTCTAACTCAGTCAAGCATAATATCTTACCACTGGAGGGCAGCAATAAGGAGATGAAACAGATCACCAAATTCTACAGTGAACCATCTTGTACAAGTTGGGAAGGTAATTTTGTTTGTCGTTTATATAAATGATTTAGATGAGAATTTAGAAGGCATGGTTAGTAAGTTTGCAGATGATACCAAAATTGGTGGTAGAGTGGACAGCGAAGAAGGTTATCTAAGATTACAAAGAGATCTTGATCAATTGGATCAATGGGCTGAGGAGTGGCAGATGGAGTTGAATTGGGATAAATGTGAGGTGTTGCATTTTGGTAAAACAAGCAAGGGCAGGACTTATACAATTGAAAGTAGAGATTAGTGTGGTGCTGGAAAAGCACAGCAGGTCAGGCAGCATCCGAGGAGCAGGAAAAAATCGACGTTTTGGGCAAAAGCCCCTCATCAGGACTCCAGCATCTGCAGTACCCACTTCTGCCCAATTGAAAGTAGAGCCTTGGGTGGTTTTTGTAGAATGAAAAGAAGTAGGGATTCAGATAAGTAATTCTTTGAAGTTAGTATCACATGTAGTCAGGGTGGTTAAGAAGGTATTTAGCATGTTTACCTTGATTGCTCAGACCTTTGTGCACAGGCGTTGTGATATCATTTTGAGGTTATTCAGGATGTTGAGGAAGCCTGTTCTGAACTATTGTGTTCAGTTCTGCTCACCCTGTTTGGGATTATGTTCAGCATGAGCTGATTGGACCGTAGGGTCTGTTTCCGTGCTGCCTAATGCTATGACTCTAATGCTCAGAATATACGGTGAGACTGCAGAGTGTGCTTTGATCAACTGAATGTGATAGAGATACCCCCTTCGACGGAACAGTTAAGGGACTGTTCCTATAGCTGTTATGTGGAACATTAGATCAAATAAAGCCTACTCAATCATATTACCTTTAATAGAAGATAAAATAATGCAGGGTTTAAAACAAATGAACATTCTGACACATATTCCTCATGGAATAGGTGAAGTCACCTTGCAGTGCAGAAAATGTATTTGTAGTATCATTGCACAGGTCTGAGGGCACTATAGCTTTAAGACAAATGATATGAGATGCTTTAGTGTAAGAGCTCTCCATCGTGGTCTCTGTGCAGTCATTTAGTCAGCAGTTGGGCGGTTAGACAGCCAGAGTGGGAAAAGTTATTTTTGTAATGGTCATCTATCATATGTTGTATCGTTGTCAAAGTTCATATCCGAACAACCAAGTCTGAAGGTTACAGCTCAGCAGTTGCAAGGAGGATCAGGTGCGAGTACTCTCTCTCCACCTTTCTCCGAAAAACGGGAGGTCTCAGCATGTCCAATCTAAAAGCAAATCTGCAGTTTACAAGAGGCCCAAGCTATCTCTGATTCAGAAAAACCAATTCCTGAATGTAATATAACCTAGAAAACATGAAAAAGATGCCCTTAATACCACTGAGGCTTAATTGTTCACAGTTGTCAGTTGATTCTGCCATTTGGTTTTCTTCAAAATCAGTAAGCAGGCGTATACAACAACAGCAATATGTTTCTGGCCCAAATGCTATACACTACTCTTTTAGTCAAGATGGCGGTGGAGCAGGAGGACAACATTCAGGTTCCTGAGCCCAGGAGCCCAGAGCTTGTCCTCTCCGTCCACTTTTCCTTTCTTTCTCTTCTTTCTCTGCTTTTTAAATAAACTTTAACCTTCCTGACTTACCTTCTTGAGGAGAGCTCAGAAGGCATCAGATGTCCATCGCGTTGGAGGAAAGGTTTGTTCCCAGCGATGGAGGGAGGCGGATTTAGACCCAGTGTGGGAACTGGCAGCCAGAGCAGCGGCTTCAGTGTCCAGATCGGCCCAGTGTTAACTCATGCCAGTGATGGCATGTGTAGGGGCAAGGTGGCACCAAAGAGTGACAATACGGTTCTGTGGTAGTGACACGGTGAGGGGACTCCAGACGGACTGACTGCTTTATGCTGGTCCCATGGAAGAGCTCAGATCCAGGCCCATGGCTAAGCATTTCAAAAGCACTTTCTAACTTTACCTCTTTACTTTTCTATCCTTATATTCTCCGTCTGGTTTATGTCTGTGTTTCAAGATGGAGCTGGAGACACTTTTCACTGTATTTGTAACAAACATGCATGACATTAAATAAATCAATAGACTTACACTGCTCAGCTATTTCTTTTTGAAAGAGTAAAAATGATAAAAGAATGAAAGTAGCTGTAATGTGGGTACATACAAAGTTCTCCATTTTGACTGGAAAAACAAAACGGCAAATTGTTATTGAAATGGGGAGCAGATTCAGTGTGTCAGTACAGAGGGATCTGAGTGTCCTTGTGCATGAATTACAGAAAGCGGGTATGTAGGTGCAGCATTTAATAAGAAAGGCAAATGGGATCTTGATATTTATTGCAAAATAACTGGATTATAAAAGTAAAGAAGTGTTGTTACAATTATATAAGGTATTGGTGAGACCACACCAGGATAATTGTGTCCAGTTTCGGTCCCTTTACTTGAGGAAGGATGTGGTGACATGTAGCAGTTCAGAGGTGGTTCATCAGGTTGATCCCAGCAATGAAAGAGCTGTTGGTTGAATAGTTTGGGCTTGTACTCGCTTGAGTTTAGAAGAATGGGAAGGATCTGATTGAGACGTATAAAATGCTAAACGGAATTGATAAGATGGCCATTGAACAAATGCTCCCCCCTTGTTGGACAGTCCGGAACAAGAGGTCACAGATATAGGGGGGGGGGGGTCGGTTCAAAACTGAGATGGGGGGAAACTACTTCTCCCAGAGGGTTGTGAATCTGTGGGACTCGCTGCCCCAGAGCGCAGTGCAGGCAGAATCAATCCACAGGGTCAAGAAACAAATTGATGAAAAGTGGGATAAAGGGCTGTGGGGATCTGGCAGGAAAGTGGAGCTGAGACCAGGATAAGATCAGCCATGATCATGGTAAATGGTGGAGAAGGCTCAAAGGGCTGAATTGCCTACTCCCACTACTAATTCCAATGTTTCTACGTACCAGTGTGCACTGACCTGTGTATCATCAGATAGCTTTATCTTTTTTCTGTATTTTTGATTATGGACTGAAATAACTGACTCCCATCTGCAATGACAGGCGACACACTCAGTGAAGAAGCTGCACAGTCAAATCATGATCATTATAACAGGACTATATCTGGCTAAAGAATTATCTTAATATATAACAATAACATACCAATGTCCATTTTTAAAATATATTTTTCAGTACAAGCTTCTTGGGAAAGAGAGAATGATGTGTAATTGCACAGATATCAGAAAGGCCTTACAGCTTGAAGAGAGTGAGCTGAAGTAATGATATTTGTACTCTTGCAAAAGAGGTAAGCTCTGTACAGCCATTCAGTTAGCTGGCAGTTGGAGAGGTAGCCAGTGTGTTAGTTAGCTATGTATGCAATGTAACGGTCATTTAAGGATACATATAATCAGAGAGGTTTCTTGTGATGCAGTGGCCATGCCCTACCTCTGGACAAGAAGATTCTAGTTTAAATACCATTTGTCCTAGAGGTGTGTCATAACAAGCCAGGAGAGGTCAGCTAAAAACAACTGACTCCCATCTGCAATGACAGGCGACACACTCCGTGAAGAAGCTGCACAGTCCCCAAAAGCAGACATGGCCTGAAGAAGTGGTGGAAGCTGGTACAATGACAACATTTACAAGGTATCTGGATGGGTTTATGAATAGGAAGAGTTTAGAGGGATATGGGCCAAATGCTGACAAATGGGGCTAGATTAATTTAGGATATCTGGTCAGCATGGATGAGTTGGACTGAAGGGTGTGTTTACATGCTGTATATCTGTATGACTTTATGTTGTATTAATGTACATATTTAATTGTTAATTAGCTGCCAGATATCATTAAGAGTTTGGGTCTTTGTGATATAGGCTAACATTAAGCAAACCACATTCCATCAGGGGTTGCGGAGGAAGGGGAAGGAGAAGGAGATGATTGAAGATTGACCTGTAAAACAGGCAACAACATGAAGGTAGCAGTTTCAGAAGATGACAACATGAAACCATGAGGATAGAACAATTCAGTTAACTTCTTAGTGTGAGAGGCCTTTAGAGTGTGAGAGAAGGTAGAACTGTGGGGGGATTTTGGTTAGTGGGGTTAGTTGGTTACTGTCATTCTGAAAGACTACTATTCTGCAAGTTCCATTTTAGTTGTTTCACACCGAGCTCTTGTAAGCTTCTGATTAGCTCTACTTAGAATCTTACAATAATGTGTCATGACCCATTTGGGAAAGTGCACTGATACTTGAGTTCCAGGGTCATCACAAATGTAAAACATTTAATTAAACTACTCAAAGTTTTCAATTTTTTCAGTTTAATGAACTCAGGTTAACAGAAACTGAGCAGGTTTCCATACTTAACAGGAAACTACTTCTTTGTTACAAGGAAATCAATTTTAACCACAGGCAAACAAACTGTGATGGTCACCTTTTAACCCTATTAGCTGACACTCCAGCCTCCTCCTGAAACCTCTATACATATATACACACACACATCACACACACACACCCACCATACACACACACACACACACGCACAAACATGCACCCACCATACACACACACACACACACACACAGAACTGCACACGCACACAGACCCACCATACACCCACACACCATACACACACACACTCACACGCACACACACAGAACTGCACACGCACACACACACACACCATACACAGAACTGCACAAATCACACACACACACCATACACAGAACTGCACACATCATACTCACACACACACACACCACACACAGAGAACTGCACACACACACACACCCACCATACACACACACCCACCAAACACACACAGAACTACACACACACACCATACACACACACACACAGAACTGCACACACACAATACACAGAACTGCACACATCACACTCTCACACACACACACACCATACAAACAACTGCACACATCACACTTACACACACACACCATACACACCATACACAGAACTGCACACATCACACACACACACACCATACACAGAACTGCACATATCATACTCACACACACACACCATACACAGAACTGCACACATCACACACACACACCATACACAGAACTGCACACATCACACACACACACACACAGAACTGCACACATCTCACACACACACACACCATATGCAGAACTGCACACATCACACTCACACACACACACCATACACAGAACTGCACACATCACACTCACACACACACACACACACACACAGAACTGCACACATCTCACACACACACAATACACAGAACTGCACACATCACACACACACACACACCATACACAGAACTGCACATATCATACTCACACACACACACCATACACAGAACTGCACACATCACACACACACACCATACACAGAACTGCACACATCACACACACAGAACTGCACACATCTCACACACACACACACCATATGCAGAACTGCACACATCACACTCACACACACACACCATACACAGAACTGCACACATCACACTCACACACACACACACACACACACAGAACTGCACACATCTCACACACACACAATACACAGACCTGCACACATCACAATCATACACTCACACACCATACACAGAACTGCAAACATCACACTCGCACACACACACCATACACAGAACTGCACACATCACTCACACACACACACACCATACGCAGAACTGCACACATCACACTCACACACACACACACACCATACACAGAACTGCACACATCACACTCACACAAACACACCCCATACAAAGAACTGCACACATCACACTCTCACACACACACCATACACAGGACTGCACACATCACACTCACACACACACACCATACACAGAACTGCACACATCACACACATACACACAGAACTGCACACATCAAACTCACACATACACACCCCATACAGAGAACTGCAAACATCACACACACACCATACACAGAACTGCACACATCACACTCACACACACACACCCCATACAGAGAACTGCAAACATCACACTCACACACACACACCATACACAGAACTGCACACATCACTCACGCACACACACACCATACACAGAACTGCACACATCACACTCACACACACACACCATACACAGAACTGCACACATCACGCACACACACCATACACAGAACTGCACACATCACACACACACACACCATACACAGAACTGCACACATCACACTCACACACACACACACACAGAACTGCACATATCTCACACACACCCCATACACAGACCTGCACACATCACACTCATACACTCACACACCATACACAGAACTGCACACATCACACTCACACACACACACCATACACAGAACTGCACACATCACACTCACACACACACACACACCATACACAGAACTGCACACATCACACTCTCACACACACACCATACACAGGACTGCACACATCACACTCTCACACACACACCATACACAGGACTGCACACATCACACTCACACACACACACATACACACAGAACTGCACACATCACACTCACACACACACCCCCCATACAGAGAACTGCAAACATCACACTCACACACACACACCATAAACAGAACTGCAAACATCACACTCACACAAACACACCCCATACACAGAACTGCACACATCACACTCACACACCATACACAGAACTGCAAACATCACACTCACACACACACCCCATACACAGAACTGCACACATCACTCACACACTCACACACCATATACAGAACTGCACACATCACTCACACACACACACACCATACACAGAACTGCACACATCACACTCACACACACACACCCCATACAGAGAACTGCAAACATCACACACACACCATACACAGAACTGCACACATCACACACACACACACCATACACAGAACTGCACACATCACACTCACACACACACACATACACACAGAACTGCACACATCACACTCACACACACACACCCCATACAGAGAACTGCAAACATCACACACACACACACCATACACAGAACTGCACACATCACACTCACACACACACACCCCATACAGAGAACTGCAAACATCACACACACACACCATACACAGAACTGCACACATCACACACACACACCATACACAGAACTGCACACATCACACTCACACACACACACACACACACATACACACAGAACTGCACACATCACATTCACACACACACACCCCATACAGAGAACTGCAAACATCACACTCACACACACACACCATACACAGAACTGCAAACATCACACTCACACACACACACCCCATACACAGAACTGCACACATCACACTCACACACTCACACACCATACACAGAACTGCAAACATCACACTCACACACACACCCCATACACAGAACTGCACACATCACTCACACACTCACACACCATACACAGAACTGCACACATCACTCACACACACACACACCATACACAGAACTGCACACATCACACTCACACACACACATACACACAGAACTGCACACATCACACTCACACACACATAACCCCATACAGAGAACTGCAAACATCACACACACACACCATACACAGAACTGCACACATCACACTCACACACACACACCCCATACAGAGAACTGCAAACATCACACTCACACACACACACACACCATACACAGAACTGCAAACATCACTCACACACACACACAATACAAAGAACTGCACACATCACACTCACACACACACACACACATACACACAGAACTGCACACATCACACTCACACACACACACAATACAAAGATCTGCACACATCACACTCACACACACATACACACAGAACTGCACACATCACACTCTCACACACACACCCCATACAGAGAACTGCAAACATCACACTCACACACACACACACCATACACAGAACTGCACACATCACACTCACACACACACACCCCATACAGAGAACTGCAAACATCACACTCACACACACACACCATACACAGAACTGCAAACATCACACTCACACACACATCCCATACAGAGAACTGCAAACATCACACTCACACACACACACCATACACAGAACTGCAAACATCACACTCACACACACACCCCATACACAGAACTGCAAACATCACACTCACACACACACACCCCATACACAGAACTGCACACATCACTCACACACACACACAGAACTGCACACATCACACTCACACTCACACACCATACAGAGAACTGCAAACATCACACTCACACACACACACACCATACAGAGAACTGCACACATCACACTCACACACTATACACAGAACTGCACACATCACACACACACACACACACCATACACAGAACTGCACACATCACACTCACACACACACACACCATACACAGAACTGCACACATCACACTCACACATACACAACCCCCCACACACATGCTACCACAAACACTACACACAAACACATACTGTACACATACACACATGCACATCACACACATGCACCCACACATACATACCCTGACATACATGTGCACTTAGCACACCACATAAACACATGCATGCACAGACACAGAGAGGAAGATAAGTATGAATGTTATGAGTGGAAAAAAAGATTTTGGGGAAACACAGTTCAATAATACCAGTCCATAGGATGTGACACAGCCTCCCTTTTGCTACCCAGGTCCTTCTGAACTTCCCAGATTCTTATTCTTCCTGAAGTTTTTCCATTCCTTATTGCCCACTCATGGGGAAGTTGGCAGCCTAATTGTTCAGTCTTTCAGTCACTGGTTAGTAGGAACAGCTTATAGTAACTGGTGGGAGAGAATAGCTAGGAGACAGTGTTGAGAGTGTTCCTGGAAAAGCACAGCAGGTCAGGTAGCATCAGAGGAGCAGCAAGATCGATGTTTCGGGCAAAAGTCCTTCATCAGGAATGAGGCTGGGAACCTCAGGGGTGGAGGGATAAATGGGAGGGGGTGGGTCTGGGGAGAAGTAGCTGAGAGTGCAATAGTTGGATGGGGGTGGGGATGAAGATGATAGGTTGGACAGGAGGGTGGAATGGATAGGTGGGAAGGAAGATTGACAGGTGGGACAGGTCATGAGAGCGGTGCTGAGCTGGAGAGTTGGAACTGGGGTAAGGTGGGGAGAGAGGAAATGAGGAAACTGGTGAAGTCCACATTGATGCCCTGGGGTTGAAGGGTTCCGAGGCAGAAGGTGAGGCATTCATCTTCCAGGCGTTGGGTGGTAAGGGCGTGGCACTGGAGGAGGCCCAGGACCTGCATGTCCTCGGCAGAATGGGAGGGGGAGTTGAAATTTTCAGCCACGGGGCAGTGGGGTTGGTTGGTGCGGGTGTCCCGGAGATGTTCTCTAAAGCGCTCTGCTAGAAGGCATCCAGTCTCCCCAGTGTAGAGGAGACTGCATCGGGAGCAACCAATATGATAAATGATGTGTGGAAGTGCAGGTGAAACTCTGATGGGTGTGGAAGGCTCCTTTGGGGCCTTGGACGGAAGTTTGGGGGTAGGTGTGGGCGCAGGTTTTGCAATTCCTGTGGTGGCAGAGGAAGGTGCCAGGATGGGGAGGGTGGGTTGTTAGGGGGCGTGGTCACGGAGGGAACGATCTTTGCGGAAAGCGGATAGGGGTGCCCCTTCCACGGTTTGGTTATTTCACTGCAGAGAGACAAGAAACCCTTTCTCTGTGCAACTGGTATGATTCAAAAATTCTCACCCAGGAGCCAATCAGAGAATTGTTGTCATGCTGATGACTCCTGACCTCCACAACTGGGCTTCATTGCACGACCAGCCAGTTATCTGTCTCTGGGTGCAATCTTTTTTTGATTAGATTACTTACAGTGTGGAAACAGGCCCTTCGGCCCAACAAGTCCACACTGACCCGCCGAAGTGCAACCCACCCAGACCCATTCCCCTACATTTACCCCTTCACCTAACACTACGGGCAATTTACCATGGCCAATTCACCTGACCTGCACATCTTTGGACTGTGGGAGGAAACTGGAGCACCCGGAGGAAACCCACGCAGACACGGGGAGAATGTGCAAACTCCACACAGTCAGTCTCCTGAGGCGGGAATTGAACCCCGGTCTCTGGCGCTGTGAGGCAGCAGTGCTAACCACTGTGCCACCGTGCCGCCCAGTTGTTCTGGACACCCCCCTCATGGTCCATTCTCCCCACAGTTGGAACAAAGCAGCTGGGGCAACACAACCTACAATGAGTTCTAGTCACTTAGTTTTAAAAGTGCAGCAGCTCTTTCCATCGTCTTTGTTTTACAGTCATATCATTTTAACGTTTTGGTGCACAATCGAAAATGAAGAGAATTAAAAAGGTGTCTAGCACTAAAGGAGACCATTTGGCTAACTGCATATGCATGTGCTAGCCCTCTGAAAGAGCTGTTCAATTTATCTCTCTCTAACTGTTCTTTGCACACACCTGTGAACATTGTTCCCTTTCATGTGTTCAATGTTCAATGTCTCCTTTTATCCAGTGCCCTTTTGAAACTTATTATTGAATCTTGCTTCCATGGCCCTTTCAAGTGGAACGTACAGATCAGAGCAACTTGCTCTTTAATATACCAGTGGATGATTGTGTGTGTGTGTGTGTGTGACTATTGGAGATCTTCATTGAATCTAGAGGGAGATATTCACACAAAATGTCAGAAAGATGAGGTCATGATTTTCAATTCCTCTGCTATCCCTGCACAATATTTACTACTTGACCATAATCTATGGTTCAGTCCGTGAGCTCTTTCACTTCTGAACTTGAGACTTTGGCTTCTCAGTGATTGAATGTCAGAAGTAGCTGAAGCTATATCCCCCTGGCTCAGCATCAAACAGAAGGTGAAGTATATTGTCCCTGAGATGTACAGGGGGAGGCAGTGGAAGAGGGTTCCCCAGCCAGGAGTCTGCGTCTGCCTGGAGTTTCCCTGAGGCTGGCAGGAGACTGATGACAAACTTTCCCAGTTCCCACCAGGGTTGAGAGGTTTGATGTGTGGTGCTAGAAAAGCACAGCAGGTCAGGCAGCATCTGAGGAGCTAGAAAGTCAACGTTTTGCCCTTTCCTGATGAAGGGTTTACACCTGAAACATCGACTCTCCTGCTCCTCAGATGCTGCCTGACCTGCTGTGCTTTTCCAACACCATATTTTTCGACTCTGACTCTCCAGCATCTGCAGTCCTCACTTTCTCCTGAGAGGTTTTATTGCTGGTGTGTAGTCCCTTGTGAAGATGGGGGCTGGGCGGGGAGGGGGAGGAGAAATGGGAAAGAGGAGAAATGGGAAAGAATCCCAGGAGAAGCTTACCATGAGGTCGGATTTTCAGTGGGTGGGAGACGGAGCAAACCGGATTGGTGGATGTTTGAGGATCGAGGAGGCTGCATCTTGTCAGTCCTCAGGCTAGACCTAAATGTAGGGTGTAGTTAGATAGCGCTTAGAACACTTATGAGGGAAGAGCTACCGTAGAAGGCTATTGGCTAATCTGATCAGCCATACAGCTGAGTCACAGCACCCCCACCCCCACCCCCCCCCCCCAAAAGGGTGTCAGAGGTCAGCAATGGTCAGGACAGTTCTGGACTTGGGGGAGATGTGTGCAATGGTGGTGGGTGAAATCCTGCCCCAGAAGTTGGTGTATTGGAGTGGGCTGGGTTCATGTGTTAACACAATGTACAATGCAATGAGCCTTCCGATCCGAACCCCTATGACTGAAGGTTAAAATTACATCCCTTCGCAACCGTGAGTTTTCTGTTAGAATGGAGAAGTTGACCATGATAGCTACCAGCCTCCATGTTTGAGACGTATAAGATTATGAGAGGCATGGACAAGGTTCAAGAGGAAGAAACCTCTTCTTTCTCTCTCTCTCTATCTATCTCCCTCTCTGTCTGTCTCTCTCTCTCTCCTACCCCCCCCACCTTCCCACCTTTATAAAGGGATCAATGACCAGGGCAAAGATTCACCCCCGAGAAGGTTTAGGGGGATCATGAGGAAAAGTGAGAGAGTGGTGGGAATCTAGAACTCTCTCTCTCTGTAAAAGGAGTAGAGGCACAAATCTTCATCACATTGAAGACATATTTAGATGTGCATTTGCTATGGGCCAAGTGCTGGTAAACGGGTTTGGTTCGAATATCCACTTGAATAGTTAGTTGTGCTTCTGACTGGTACAGACTTGATGTGCCAAAACGCCCTTTCCCTGTATTGTCAGGGTTGGTTAGCTCAGTTGGCAGGAAGGCTGGTTTGTGATGCCAACAGCATGGGCTCAATTCCCATACCAACAGAGGTTACAATGGAGGACTGGCCTTCTCAGCCTCTACCCTCGCGCCTGAGATTTTCGTTCTCTTGTTTCATTCAGGGTATGAGGGCATCTTTGGCCAGCCTAGCATTTATTGTCCATTTCTAGTTGCCAAGAGGGCAGTTAAGAGTCAACCATGTTGCTGTGAGTCTGGAGTCACATGTAGACCAGACCAGGTAAGGATGGCAGTTTCCTTCCCTAAAGGGCATTAGTGAACCAGGTGGATTTTTCTGACTATTAACAATGGATGTACGGTTGTCATTAGACTTCTAATTCCAGATTTTGTTTCTTTCTGATTTTTATTTTTTTTTATTTGAGGGTATGGTGACCCTCAGGTTAAGCCATCACCAGTCGTATCTCTCGAAAAAGAGAGTCATTCTTTGGCAACTTTATGTCTTACCTTTAGACCTCTATGGCTCTACATCAGGAAACCCAGCCTTCTAACGATTGATAGAGTTTGAAATTATTCGATGGGATTTGCAACGTTGAACACTGTGTGTTTTCATCTAAAATTTCTTTCTCTGCTGCCTCAGCAGGAGTGCAGTGCATTTATTTTGGTAACACATTAGCAGTAGACAATAGGAACTCTCTGATGGTAAACCATGCACTTATCATTTCCAGTTAGTGTACACCAGCAATCAATAAGACAAACAGAATGCTCAGCTATATTGTCAAATTAGTACAATGTGATTGCCTTGTGCTAAGCCACTTGCATTTTATAAGGTGCCTGTGAAAGAATAAATGTCCCACAGAGCTTCTTGTAAAAGCAAACAGCTGCCGGGTTGTGAACGCTTGGGGAGAGTTTGTGGAGAATGGTTTTGAAAAGACTTTCAAGGGCAGTAAGGGAAATAAAAAAAAGCAGTTACACAGAATGCTGGGTTTACAGTGGGGTTTGAGTTGGCGTGCCCCTCAGTGTAAAAGTCCACCTTTTCATGACATTCAGCCTGTGGCTATTTCTGGTTTTTGTCCAACCTTTGTTTGGAATGAGGCCTGATTGACGCATCTCTGAACCGAGAGGTGGAAGAGATGGCAAGGTAGCCCCCACCCAACACCAAAGCTGAGAATTACTGGCCAGGTGTATGTCCAGCTGAAAGGATGTTCCTTCTTTGTGGGAGAGCGTAGGAGAGGGGTCACTGTTTAACCATACGGAACTCTCCCACTGAAGATAAAGATGAGGTGTGATTTCTTTCTCCCAGGGGGCTCGGTGTCTTGGAACAGTCCCAGAGAGCAGTGGAGGTCGGCTGACTGAATATTTTCAAGGCAGAGGTAGATAGACTTTTGACCAATGAAGAAGTCAAATGTTATCGGGATTAGGTGGGAATGTGGAGTTGACTTTACTGTGCGGCATGGAACATGATCTACTCCTGTTCCTAAAGTGTTTGTTAGGCCATTTGAGAATGAGAGAGTTGATGGGGTTCAGGAGCAGTCCGATCACAAACAGAACTATTTCCGATTGAAGGTTAAACCTTCAGAAACCAGCTTTTGGGAACAAGCAATATTGACTCTCGACCGAATGCTCTCATTAGCAACAGCATCAGGGAAGCGTTTTCTCTTCTTTATAGGCATCTGTGGAACATTTGGCAGCTTTGTCGGAATCTGAACCAGACCCTCACCTGGAGTGGCCAAGGATCTGATCATTATCCATCCAAATCGGACAACCTTTGTTTGTGCCGAGATACCTGCACAAGGCAATCTGTCAGGGACGGTACATTCACTTCACGAAGCAATGTGCAGCCGAACACAACAGCTGTTGACACACTTGTGACTCTGGAATATGTTTCTTACAAAGAAACAGTGCAAAATTGCTGGGATTTTCAACTCCAATTCAGATTTTGCATTTAACAACCCGCTGAGTAAAACAAATCTGAATTACCATTGTTCAGATTCTGTAAAAAAAAAATTTGTTTCCAATCCAATGTTTCTGGTTCTCTGGAGCAGCTGATCCATGATGATTTTTAATGGTAACCATTGTTCCTGTGTCAATCAGGATAGTGAATAGAGTCATAGAGATGTACAGCATGGAAACAGACCCTTCGGTCCAACCCGTCCATGCCGACCAGATATCCCAACCCAATCTAGTCCCACCTGCCAGCGCCCGGCCCAAATCCTTCCTATTCATATATCCATCCAAATGCCTTTTAAATGTTGCAATAGTACCAGCCTCCACCACTTCCTCTGGCAGCTCATCCCATGCACGTACCACCCTCTGCGTGAAAAAGTTACCCTTTAGGTCCCTTTTATATCTTTCCCCTCTCACCCTAAACCTATGCCCTCTAGTTCTGGATCCCCCACCCCAGGGAAAAGACTTTGCCTATTTATCCTATCCATGCCCCTCATAATTTTGTAAACCTCTATAAGGTCACCCCTCAGCCTCCGACGCTCCAGGGAAAACAGCCCCAGCCTGTTCAGCCTCTCCCTGTAGCTCAGATCCTCCAACCCTGGCAACATCCTTGTAAATCTTTTCTAAACTCTTTCAAGTTTCACAACATCTTTCCAATAGGAAGGAGACTAGAATTGCATGCAATATTCCAACAGTGGCCTAACCAATGTCCCGTACAGCCACAACATGACCTCCCAACTCCTGTACTCAATACTCGACCAATAAAAGAAAGCATACCAAGTGCCTTCTTCACTATACTATCTACCTGCAATTCCACTTTCAAGGAGTTATGAACCTGCACTCCAAGATCTCTTTGTTCAGCAACACTCTCTAGGACCTTACCATTAAGTGTATAAGTCCTGCTAAGATTTGCTTTCCCAAAATGCAGCACCTCGCATTTATCTGAATTAAACTCCATCTGCCACTCCTCAGCCCATTGGCCCATCTGGTCAAGATCCTGTTGTAATCTGAGGTAACCCTCTTCGCTGTCCACTACACCTTCAATTTTGATGTCATCTGCAAACTTACTAACTGTACCTCTTATGCTCACATCCAAATCATTTAAATAAATGACAAAAAGTAGAGGACCCAGCACCGATCCTTGTGGCACTCCACTGGTCACAGGCCTCCAGTCTGAAAAACAACCCTCCACCACCACCTCTGTCTTCTACCTTTGAGCCAGTTCTGTATCCAAATGGCAAGTTCTCCCTGTATTCCGTGAGATCTAACCTTGCTAATCAGTCTCCCATGGGGAACCTTGTCGAACGTCTTACTGAAGTCCATATAGATCACATCTACTGATCTGCCCTCATCAATCCTCTTTGTTACTTCTTCAGAAATCTCAACCAAGTTTGTGAGACATGATTTCCTACGCACAAAGCCAGAATGTTAAAGTTGCTTTTGGAATGTGGTTTTTTTTATAACAGACAAATCAATATCGAACATTATCGAGTATTCACGTCAGCTATAATTGTTACAATCTTTAGGTTCTAGACACAAATTGGTGTTTAATGTGATCTCCCCAAGCCTGGACAGGCTTGTCATAATTCCAAAATCCTTTCCTGGTTTACTGGGATGTTGCCTGGTATGGGGTGTTTTAGCTATGAAGGCTGAATGGACTGGGTTTGTTTTCACTGAATGCAGGAGTTTAAGGGGTGACCTGATCAAAGTTAATAAGTTTGTGAATGGCTTGGGTGGAGTGGAAAGTATGAGGCTTTTTCCCAGGGTGGAGGGGGTCAATTACTAGGGGAGGCAGGTTCAAGGTGCGGGCAGGGGCAAGTTTAAAAGAGATATGCGAGGCATTGCTTTTCATACAAAGGGTGGTGAGTGCAGGAAGGTGCTGCCAGAGGCAGTGGTGGAAGCAGACACATTAGCAACTGGATGAGTAAGAAGGGAATAGAGGGATATGAATCCTGTAATTAAAGTCAGTTTGAGTATGAAAAGGCAACATGGGTCAGTGCAGGCTTTCAGGGCCGAATGGCCTGTTTCTGTGCAGTATTGTTCCTTGTTCTCCCTTATTCTCACTTCAATCAGAGGAACTAGTAACCAAACTTGGGATCTGCCTATTCCATCCTGCTCGGTGTTACACTATTTCCTCATGGCTGTTGGAAGTTCTGTGGTGACCACATTCGTTCCAATTTGACTGTTTTGCAATTAAAATCAATTCAGAATTGTGATATGAATTTGGTTTAGTTCTTCTCAGGATGTGGGTGTCACGGGTTAGGCCAATATTTGTTACCTGTCTCTAATTGCCCTGAAAAGGTGATAATGACTCCCCCCTTAAACAGGACTTTCAAGATAAGGGGCATATTTTTAAGGTGAGAGAGGTCTTTAAAAAGACATGGGGACAATATTTTAACACAGAGAGTGGTTTATGTGTGGAATGAACTTCCAGGGGAAGTGGTTTCTTATAGAAACATATAAAATTATGAAGAGAGTGGATAAAGTAGAAGTAGAGAGGATGTTTTCACTGGTGGGTGAAACTAAGACAAGAGGGCATAGCCTCAAGTTTAGGGGGAGCACATTTTGGACAGAATTGAGAGGGAACTTCTCCACCCAGCGAATTGTGAATCTGTGGAATTTCGAGTCCAGTGAAGTAGTTGAGGCTTCCTCGTTGAAAGTTTCTAAAGCTAAGATCGAATTTTTTTGAATAAAGGAGTTAAGGGTTCTGGTGAGAGGGTGGGTAAGTGAAGCTGAGGCCACAAGAAGATCAGCCATGATCTTATTGAATGGCAGAGCAGGCTCGATGGGCCAAATGGCCTCCTGCTCCTTGTTCTTGTGTGATTTGGGTAGAATTACAACTTTTAAAAGACATTTGGGTCAGTACATGGATAACAATGTTTTGGAGGGATATGGGCCAAGTGCAGGCAGATGGGACTAGTTTAGATTGGGATTATGTTCAACATGGACTGGTTGGACCGATGGGTCTGTTTACATGCTATATAACTCTGTAATAGTCCATAATAGGATACAGGTACATCCACAGTGCTATTAGGAAATGATCCCAGTATCTGACCCAGTGATAGTGAAGAAATAGGGATATAACTTCAAGTTAGGAGGGTGTGGGAGAGAGACTGTGTGAGAGAGTGGGAAGGAACATTTTCCCATTTGTTTGCTGCTTTGTGTCAGTGTACAGTGCATATATTTGTAATTTTAAACCCTAGCATTTCCATATGATAGTTTCCCTGTAGAGTCTGAATTTGTTCTGTGATTTTTTTTAAACCACTGATTATATATTAAAGGCAAAAACTGTGGATGCTGAAACACAGAAAACACTGAACAAACTGGGTAGCATCTGTGCAGCCAGAGAAACAGAGTTAATGTTTAGAGTTTAATAGGACTCAACATCAGACCCCAATATTCTGAAGTCTGCATACTCTAAACGTTAACCCTGTTTCTCTTTCCACGGATAACGTGTCCCCTGCTCCCTGATTTTGCAGAAACTTCAAATCGCCCGAGACTTGCTCCCCAAGTGAATAAATGCCTTGCCTTGTTAAGTCTCCACCCACATCTCAAGATCAGGAGTCCTGAGTTGACCAGTGATAAACTGCATCTGAAATTAGCCAGGTCATTGCAGAGACTGTAGGATTGGCTCGTATCCATTTTGTAATGTAACTGATGGGGTTGGTATGTTGTGTGGGGAGAGGGGAAGCTGGAGCCCGCATATAGGAGTCACCTCTCTTTGTGTGCCTCCGTTTCTGTGCTGCAGCTTCAATGAGCAACCAGATCCTCCATTAATAATCCATTCACATCTCAACCAGCAGCAACTCTGAGCCACGGGTTACCACTTCCAGTGAGGGGTTTGTCACAGTCAGCCCTCACAATCCCGAGGAGAAAGGGGAGGGGGTAGGGGAGGCAGCAATAAGTTTTTTTATTTCGGATAGAGGGTGTCTACAGGGGCGGAGAGCGCAGCTGTCTGTCAGTCTTTTATCACCCACCCCCAGCGAATTCTCCAGGAGCCCTGGTGAGTGCAATACTCTGTATTCCCCCTTCACTCTTGTCTCTGCACGAACCGGGAGCTGTGCTATCTTGCAGCAATTGTTTGCCAGCAATCAAAGGTTGCTTTTGCAACAGAAATGGTTTACCATTTAGTTCTGATTGCCTTTTGTAACAGTGGTGGGGGTTGTGGTGGGGGTTTTGGGGGGGGGGGGGGAACGTGTGCCTTTTGCATGCAATTTTTAAAACTCCATTTGTGTCTGTCACTGGACCGAACGCTTTATTTTGTGTGTGGTGTCGATTAGTTGCACAGGATTAATTCCACCCTCTTTAAGAAACGGTATTGGACTGTGGGTGTTTGAACATCTAACTCTTCCTGAGGTGGGTTTCAAGATTTTGTGCACATTTAAAGTGTTCAATAAGATTAAATATTTAAATTAAGAATTTGTCAGGTATTTACCTATTACACGCTCCACGGTGTAGCGATCAGTGCTACAATCCAGAATAATAAGCATTCACAAGCGAATGTTGGTGCTTATTCTGTGGGAGAAACGGCAGTGTTTTCAGTCTTACTCAGCTCCTGTCCTTACCTCTACAGCAGCTGACAATGTGAAGGAGCTGATTATACCAAAGTCAACAGATCCTCGATATCTGAGAAAATTAAAGCCGAATCCTACCTCATCCACAGATTCGATCAGGAGCAGAAACCTGACTAAACTGTCTTGGCTAAAGAGGTTTATAGCAACCTACTATCTCATAAAGGATTGAACTTTCTGCCTCTGACCAACGAAGATAAATTCATTACTAATCTATGGAGACAGTGTAGAATTCCATTGGGTGATGCACTGGTTAAAAAGCAGCTCACACACTACTTCAATGATGTATTTAGGACTGAGCACCCTGTGGGGTTGAAATAGTTTATTAAAAAAATAGTTTTCCAATTTCACATCAATTGTTCTGCTGCCTTACTTCTGCTGGCAAGGTAAATCAATCCAGTCAAATTTATTTACAGCCCAAAACTTGAATTAAGAGGAATTTCAGAATGACAAAGGAACTAAAATCAGCTTTACTAACTGTAGACTTGGGTCCTGTAATGAAAGGTCACCACCGGTAATCCCCAGGAGATTTCAGAATAGTTGAATTCTCTCAGGATGGACTATGGGCAGCACAATGGCTCAGTGGTTAGCACTACTGCCTCACAGTGCCAGGGTCCTAGGTTCAATTCCAGCCTTGGGTGACTGTGTGGAGTTTGCACATTCTCTCTCTGTCTGTGTGGGTTTCCTCCCACATTCCAAAGATGTGCAGGCCAGCTGAATTGTGATTATTATTGGTGCGTTAGTCGGGGGGGTTATTCTTTGGAGGGTCAGTGTGGTCTTGTTGGGCTGAAGGGCCTGTTTCCACATTGTAGGGAATCTAATACACCGGTTTGTTATAGCAGAAACAACTTGTGAATGTTAACCAATAGCATATAGAATACTAATATAAACATTCTAGAATATTGCTATCTAGTTCTGGGCTAATGAAGGATGAAGATTAAGATTACCCCTCTTAATACTTGCTGTGAATATATATTATCCAAATCAGTTTGAGATTATGGTAATGAGTTCCATACCATGGAAAATGCAGGTCTAACATGCCAGTTCTACTTTAACTGTGAATACAATATTTAAACTGACATCAGGAATGGTTCAAACAAATATATATAGAGAAAACTGTACTCCCAGTCTCATTTCTTAAGAGGATGGAGTTTCTTTGTCCCCAGCCTGTTGGAGAAAGTCTCAATGCCAAGTTCTCAGCAATTATCTAAGACCTGCTGCTGCTGTCTGTCTGTCTGTGCATTATCTTTATCATTCTAACTTTGTGAATTTTGTATTTGTAGCCCACTGAGCAGCTCATTTTAAATCTGGTTGCTACAAAGGAGAAGTGTTAACACAGTGGCATTGTCACTGGAGGGGTTTGGTTAGCTCAGTTGGTTGGCTGGCTGGTTTGTGATGCAGAGTGCTGTCAAGAATGTGGGTTCAATTCCTACACCGGCTGAGGTTACCATGAAGGGCTCTCCTTCTCAACCTCTCTGCTCTTCTGAGGCACAGTGTGATGTTCAGGTTAAACCAATGCCAGTCGTTTTTCTCTCTCTAATGAAAGTGGAGCCCGACAATCCATTAGGATTTGGCAACTTCACCTTCACCTTAGCAATTCAGAACCCCAGGTCAATATTAGGGGGACATAGAACAGTACAGAAACAGGCCCTTCAGCCCACTTAGTCTATGCTGACCATGATGTCAACCTAAACCAATCCCATCTGCAAACTCATTGTCCATGTCCCTTTATGCTTCACTTGAGCCTCCTTCCTATTTCTCCTCATCGAAATCTGTTACTTCACTCATCTATCCTCTGCTTCGTCATGTATAGCTTCCCTTTAAACTCACCATGTGGATGGGCTGGTGTTGGACTGGGGTGGGCAAAGTTAAAAATCACTCAATACCTTTGGAGCAGTGCTCCGAAAGCTAGTACTTCCAAGTAAACCTGTTGGACTATAACCTGGTATTGGGTGACTCTTAACATTAAATTCATCAACACTGCTCACTTTAACCATTCTCTGTATTAGCATATCCCACATGTTTGCTATGGAATCATACAACACAGAAACAGACTCTTCGGTCCAATCAGTCCATGCTGACCATGTTCCCAAACTAAACTAGTCCCACCTGCCTGTATTTGGCCCATATCCCTCCAAACTTTCCTATCCATCGACTTATCCAAATGACTTTTAAACGTTGTAACTGTACCCGCAATCCAGCACTTCCTCTGGCAATTCACTCCACATGCAAACCACTCTCTGTGGAAAAAGGTTGTCCTTCATGTTCTTTTTAAATCTTTCATCTCTCACCTTCAAAATATGCCTCCTTGTTTTGCACTTCCTTCACACCTTGGGAAAAATCCTTTAATATTCACCTTATCTATGCCACTGCAGTGTTGACCATGTAATTGTCAATTGTTGTAAAAACCCATTTAATCCACTAATATTCTTTAGGGAAGGAAGTCTGCCATCCTTACCTGGTCTCTAGTTGGCTCCTCACTGCCCTCAGGTCAACAAATATTGACCTTGCTTGTGATGTCAACATCTCATACAAGCATAAAAACAAAATCTTGAGGCCCGTACTAATGCCATCGTTCCAGACATCGAATATTGAGGAAACAAGCACATAGATGCAAGATTAGCAAACGCTAGCAAAGCAATTTCACACCTGAGAAACCATCGGGTTTTTTTATCCGAGAACTTGTTCCTTGCAAAATGACAAATTCTGATAGATTCTGCTTCATTTTTGTATGAAGGAATTTATTTCAGAAACTTTCCATTAGGATGCACAATTTTTTTCTTAGTGTCAATTTAAATAGTGCAACCTGCTGTGTGCTCCACACTGAAGTCTCTCTGTCTACTCTGAGGACAATGTGGCACCCATAATCCCAAGAGAGCACAGTCCAAAATTAACCTTGTACAGCATCGTCTAAAATTTAATGAATGAGAGAGAAAATGATTTATAATTACAATTAAGTTATTACGGATTTATTGGTACATGACCCACAGTTAGCTCATTGTGTTTCATGTCTCAAGAATAAGGGACTGTCTGATGATAATCCATTGGGGATCGTTTGTTCTGTTAGATACAGCCCCATCATGTTTATCAGATTCTAGAGGGCTCTAGACACTAGGTAACTGTTGAACACAAGCACCATTCTCTCATTTATTAGCACAGTACATCCGTGATCAACTTTACATTGTACAGAACTAGTCAAGAGTGTGGGGCTGGAAAACCACAGCAGGTCAGGCAGCATCCAAGGACCAGGAGAATTCTCCTGCTCCTGTGATGCTGCCTGACCTGCTGTGCTTTTCCAGCCCCACCCTCTCGACTCTGACCTCCAGTATCTGCAGTCCTCACTTTCTCCCATTGTACAGAAATATGAGTATACAAGTAGGATAGGCCATTCATCCCTAGAATCCCTACAATGTGGAAGGAGACCAGTTCGCCCATTACATAAGAACTAACCCTCCAAAGAACATCCCACCTGTGTAACCCTGCATTTCCCGTGGCTAATCCACCTCGCCTGTACATCCCTGCACACTGTGGACAATTTAGCATGGCCAATCTACCTAACATCTTTGGACTGTGGGAGGAAACTCACACAGGGAGTGGCACAGACACAGGGAAAACACGTGAACTCCACACAAACACTCAAGGATAGAATCAAACTTAAGTCCCTGGCACTGTGAGGCGGCATTGATAACTGAGCCACCATGGTAAAAACAATGACTGCAGATGCTGGATACCAGATTCTGGATTAGTGGTGCTGGAAGAGCACAGCAGTTCAGGCAGCATCCGAGGAGCAGCGAAATCGACGTTTCGGGCAAAAGCCCTTGAAGGGTCACCATGCCCACCCTTTAGTACTGCGCCACCATTCAATCATTATCGATCTGGTGTGACCTTTAACTCCACTGTACTGCATAACTGTTGTCTCACTCAACCATGAGTATATCCAATGGTCTAACTTCCACTGCTGATTCAGAAAGAGAATTCCAAACACTGATGACCCTTTGGAAGAAAAACTTCTCATGTCGGTGTTGAATGGGCAACGACACTTTTAAAACAATGTTCTGTGGTGTCTATTCCCCCACAAAGGTAAGGCATTCTCTCAGCATCCACTCTGTCAAGCCCCCTCTATAATCCGACATATCGCAAATAGGTCACCTCTCATTACTCTAAAACTGCAACAAATATAGATGCTACCTGTAGAATCTTTCCTCAAGTGCAAATTGTAATCTGATCTTCCAGATTAACAAAAAGATGCCTTCTATATTTCATCACAGCACAACCACAGGTAAAGAACATTATGTAGCCATACACTGGCTGACATAACCTTAGAAGGAAGGAAAGCAGCAACGATTTGCATTAAGATAATACATTTCAGGCCACTGGGTGTCTCAAAAGTTTTTTGTTGCCAAATAAGTTACTTTGCAGTGTTATAATGTACAAAATCCATTGGGGGGTTGGTTAGCTCAGTTGGCTGGACAGCTGGTTTGTGATACCATACATCACAGTTTCAGTTCCTTTTCGGACCGAGGTCACTGTGAGGCTTCTGCCTTCTCAACCTCACCCCTTGTCTCTGGGTGACCCTGGGGTTAAGTTCACCACCAGTGACTCCTCTCGCTCATGGGTGAGCAGTGGTATGGTGACCTTACCTACAGACAATATTGTTAAAAATATACAGAAATCCAGACCTAAAACTGCGAGAAACAGCACTGTGATAATGACCATGTAATCTGTTTTTTGTGATGTTCACTGGGGCATAAATATTGGCTCAGGCACTGGGGAGAATCTCCTTACTGTTCTTTGCATTAATCCCTGTGTGATGCAGGCAATGATGCTATGTATCACACAGTCACCATATATTTATTGTAAGACAAAAGATCATCCAAGTTGATGTGGCATGGTGGCTCAGTGGTTAACACTGCAGTCTCACAGTGTCAAGGACCTGGGTTCAATTCCACTCTCGGGTGACTGCCTGGAGACTGTGTGAAATTTGGTTTCCTCCCACTGTCCAAAGATATGCAGGTTAGATGGATTTATCCAGGAATGTGTAGTCTAGGTGGATTAGCATGGGAAATGCAGAGTTATAGGGGGTGTGGGTCTGGATGGAATGCTCTTCAGAGGGTCGGTGTGGACTCATTGGACTGAATGGCCTGCTTCCATACTATAGGGGCAGTAAGATTCTAAATCAAAGCAGTCCACTTCATTGAGACCCTGTCCTTTTAGTATGCATTCCCTCGGCCATTAGTCTGTCAGTAACGACAGCATGTACTGCCTACAAGATGCAATGCAATAACCCACCAAGGCTGCTTAGACAGCATCTTTCAAACCTTGTGACCTCTACCATCTAGAAGGTCAAGGGCAGCAGATACATGGGAACACCACCCACCTGCAAGTTCCCCTTTAAGCCACTCTCAATCCTGATTGGGAAATATTTCGCCGTTCCTTCACTGTCACTGTGACAAAATTCTGGAAATCCCTCTCTAACAGCACTGTGGGTGTTCCTACACCAGCTGGGTTGGAGAAGTTGACTGAAATAGCTGATCACTCCCTTCTCCAGTGCAATTAGGGCCATGCTGACTCAGGCAGAGATGTTCATATGCCGCGAAAGAATATATGAGAAAAATTCTGCCATTGCATACAGTTTGTAGGTATCTCTAGTCTTGATCTTGAACATAGTAAATGAAGTCAAAAATCACATGACACCGGGTTATAGTCATAGAGATGTACAACGTGGAAACAGACCCTTCGGTCCAACTCGTCTGTGCTGACCAGATATCCTAAATTAATCTAGTCCCATTTGCCAGCATTTGGCCCATATCCGTGTAAACCCTTCCTATTCATGTAACCATCCAGATGCCTTTTAAATGTTGTAATTGTACCAGCCTCCACCTTCCTGTGGCAGCTCATTCCATACACACACCACCCTCTGTGTGAAAAGGTTGCCCCCGAGATCCTTTTTTGAATCTTTCCCCTCTCACCCTAAACCCTCTAGTTCTGGGCTCCCCTACCCCAGGAAAAAAAGACCTTGTCTGTTTACCCTCTCCATGCCCCTCATGATTTGATAAACCTAAGTATGTCAGTTAGCTCGCTGAACTCAAAGGTTTGTTTTCAGATGTTTTGTCATCATACAAGGTAACGTCATCAGTGAGAGTCTCTGGACAGGCTAAAACAAAGATGTGCACAAGAATTCTTAGAGGCATGGCATTCTAACCAGAACAGGGTAAGAACAATGACTGCAGGTGCTGGAAACCAGATTCTGTGGTAGTGGTGCTGGAAAAGCACAGCAGTTCTGCTCCTCGGATGCTGCCTGAACTGCTGTGCTTTTCCAGCACCACTAATCCAGATTCTAACCAGAACTCCATCAATAAACACATTGATTAAGACCCAGTCTACTTTCCCTTGAGAAAAAGAACTGGAAATGACATCACTCCCCTTAAGAAACCAAGACCAATAAAGAGAGAAGTGGGACATACATAGAACATAGAACAATACAGCACAGAACAGGCCCTTCGGCCCACGATGTTGTGCCGAACTTCTATCCTAGATTAAGCACCCATCCATGTACCTATCCAAATGCCGCTTAAAGGTCGCCAATGATTCTGACTCTACCACTCCCACAGGCAGTGCATTCCATGCCCCCACCACTCTCTGGGTAAAGAACCCACCCCTGACATCTCCCCTATACCTTCCACCCTTCACCTTAAATTTATGTCCCCTTGTAACACACTGTTATACCCGGGGAAAAATTTTCTGACTGTCTATCTATTCCTCTGATCATCTTATAAACCTCTATCAAGCCACCCCTCATCCTTCGCCGTTCCAACGAGAAAAGGCCGAGAACTCTCAACTCTATCCTCGTACGACCTAATCTCCATTCCAGGCAACATCCTGGTAAATCTTCTCTGCACCCTCTCCAAAGCTTCCACATCTTTCCTAAAGTGAGGCGACCAGAACTGCACACAGTACTCCAAATGTGGCCTAACCAAAGTCCTGTACAGCTGCAACATCACTTCACGACTCTTGAATTCAATCCCTCTGCTAATGAACGATAATACTCCATAGGCCTTCTTACAAACTCTATCCACCTGAGTGGCAACTTTCAAAGATCTATGTACATAGACCCCAAGATCCCTCTGTTCCTCCACCTGACTAAGAACCCTACCATTAACCCTGTATTCCGCATTCTTATTTGTTCTTCCAAAATGGACAACCTCACACTTGGCAGGGTTGAACTCCATCTGCTACTCCTCAGCCCAGCTCTGCATCATATCTAAGTCCCTTTGCAAACGACAAATGCCCTCCTCACTGTCCACAACTCCACCTATCTTCGTATCATCTTCAAATTTACTGACCCACCCTTCGACTCCCTCATCCAAGTCATTAATAAAAATTACAAACAGCAGAGGACCCAGAACTGATCCCTGCGGAACTCCACTTGTAACTGGGCTCCAGGCTGAATATTTACCATCTACCACCACTCTCTGACTTCGACCGGTTAGCCAGTTTTCTATCCAATTGGCCAAATTTCCCTCTATCCCATGCTTCCTGACTTTCCACATAAGCCTACCATGGGGGACCTTATCAAAAGCCTTACTAAAATCCATGTACACTACATCCACTGCTCTACCCTCATCCACATGCTTGGTCACCTCCTTGAAGAATTCAATAAGACTTGTAAGGCAAGACCTACCCTTCACAAATACGTGCTGGCTGTCCCTAATCAAGCAGTATCTTTCCAGATACTCATAAATCCTATCCCTCAGTACCCTTTCCATTACTTTGCCTACCACAGAAGTAAGACTAACTGGCCTGTAATTCCTGGGGTTATCCCTATTCCCTATTCCCTATACCACCAGCGCTTTCACCAGAGACTCTTACTGATAATGTTATCTAGTATGGTGACGAAATGTCTAAGGACAAACCTTCCAACTCAGCGAGCTAACTTACATACTTACCATCAACCTGAGCTACAAATCTGCTCAAAAAGTGCTAATTTTATAAAGCTCTATAAGGTCACCCCTCTGCCTCCAAGGGAGCCAACCAGTTTATTTCTAACCACAAACTGTTTACATACCCATCCAGATGCCTTTTAAATGTTGTAATTGTACCAGCCTCCGCCACTTCCCCTGGCAGCTCATTCCACACACGTACCACCCTCTGCTTAAAAAAGTTGCCTCTGAGATCCATTTTAATTCTTTCTCCTCTCACCCTAAACCTATGCCCTCTAATACTGGACTCCCCCACCGTGGGGAAAAGACCTTGTGTATTCACCTCTCCATGCCCGGACTATAACCAGGTGTTGTGTGATTTTTTTTACTTTGACTACCCCAGTCCAACACCGGCACCTCCACATCACGGGAAATGATGGAATTTCTATTTTTATTGCAGAAGGATCCTGCTTAATGCCTGAGAATAGAAATAATTGCAGCAAAATGTCCAGTTTTATCACTCGCTCTGATGGTGAAAGTTACTCTTAGATATGTTGTGGGTCTTGTGCAGAGGATCCAAGTCCAGTCTTCTACCTGACCTGACCTCTGACTGCGGAATGAACATTACCCCCCAGCCTGTGTGAGTCTGAGCTTAATGGAAATGTTAGCAGCACTGCTGCAAGAGCTCAACGTGATACTAATTAACAGCAAATTGACAATCCTGATTTTGGAGGAACAACAAGGCAGTCGAAATGTCACTTGCGTGGCCATATAACTCAATCCCTGGGATTGAGAGCCAGTGTTGGGTCAGAGATGCACAACTGCTCTCGATAGTTCCACAACTGGCTGAAAAGTCTTTGGTCTAAAAGTGGGATGGGTTCTGGAGATCTGAAGTAAAGATAGATCAGAGGTAGGAGCCTCACAGACCAGGAAACAGCTGTGCTGAGAGAAACCTTTTAACATTTCAGGTCGATGACCTTTTTCATGAGAACGAGAGGGTTCAGGTGCAAAGCTCGGAAGATCTTTTTAATTTTCTCGTTGTGACAGCCTGCAGTTTGACATGTTACTAGCTCCTGCATCTTCAGCAGGTCATTGAGATCTACAGCCTGTCGTATCCACACTAGTCTAAAACAGTCCCATCGATTCTAATCCTATTTTCCCACCATTCCAGGACGAGACCAGGAATGTGAAAGGTCATGGGGATTATATCAGACCATAAGGGAACAGACATCGGCCATTCAGCCTTTCGCTCCCTGCTATCGGAAAGATGTTGTGAAACATGAAAGGGTTCAGAAAAAGATTTACAAGGATGTTGCCAGGGTTGGAGGATTTGAGCTATAGGGAGAGGTTGAACAGGCTGGGATTGTTTTCCCTGGAGCGTCGGAGGCTGAGGGGTGACCTTATAGAGGTTTATAAAATCATGAGGGGTATGGATAGGATAAATAGACAAAGTCTTTTCCCTGGGGTGGGGAAGTTCAGAACTAGAGGGCAAAGGTTTAGGGTGAGAGGGAAATATTTAAAAGGTACCTAAGGGGCAACTGTTTCACGCAGAGGGTGGTATGTGTATGGACTGAGCTGCCAGAGGAAGTGGTGGAGACTGGTACTATTACAACATTTAAAAGGCTTCTGGATGGGTATATGAATAGGAAGGGTTTAGAGGGATATGGGCCAAGTGCTGGCAAATGGGACTAGATTAATTTAGGATAACTGGTCGGCATGGGTGAGTTGGACTGAAGGGTCTGTTTCCGTGCTGTATGACACTCTGAGTCTACTTTGCCATTCAGTGGGATCATGGCTGGTCCGATAATCCTCAACTCCACTGCCCTGCCTTTCCCCATAAGCCTTGATTCTCTTACTGATTATAAATCTGTCTATCTCTGCCTTGAGTATATTTTAACAACTCAGCCTCAACAGCCCTGAGGGCTAAAGAATTCAACAGTTTCAGTACTGTCTAAGGGAGACCCCTTATTCTGAGACTATGCCCTCTTGGTACAAAGAATTTCCAAACCTGACAGCATGACTATGATTGCATTCAAATGCGTATTTTCTATTACCAGTGTTAACTATTTAATAAATAACACGTGTAACACACTTCATCCAATTTGCTCTCACAAGCTTTTTAAAGTCAAAATCCTGCAGCTCAAACTAAGTGACTATATTTCGTTTAGGAAACTAGTCTTATGGAGTTGAGACTTTGACAGGAATAAGGCCATTTGTTTATTTACTTTATTCATTTTTTTAGTCATTGTTGAGTATGATTTAGATCAGAGCTGAAAAATGTGTTGCTGGAAAAGCGCAGCAGGTCAGGCAGCATCAAAGGAGCAGGAGAATCGACGTTTTGGGTATAAGGCCTTCTTCAGGAAGAAGGGCTTATGTCCGAAATGTCGATTCTCCTGACCTGCTGCGCTTTTCCAGCAACACATTTTTCAGCTCTGATCTCCAGCATCTGCAGTCCTCACTTTATCCTATGATTTAGATTAGTTTAGATTCCCTCCAGTGTGGAAACAGGCCCTTTGGCCCAACCAGTCCACACTGACCCTCCGAAGAGCAACCCACCCAGATCCATTTCCCTCTGACTAATGCACCTAACACTATGGGGCAATTCACCTGACCCACACGTCTTTGGACTGTGGGAGGAAATCGGAGCACCCAGAGGAAACCCACGCAGACAGTCACCTGAGCCTGGAATCGAACCTTGGACCCTAGTGCTGTGAGGCAGCAATGCTAACCACTGAGCCACTGTGCTGCCCCCAAACATTATCAGAGTTGCTGGCTAAATAGTCCAGTGATAATGCCACAAGGCCATTGCCTCCCCCTTTTTTTGTTGCCAACATTTATTGCCCATCCCCAATTGCCCCTTGAGAAGGTGAGATGAGCTGTTTTCAACAACAACTACCATCCACATGCTGTAGGTTGACCCACAATGCCATTGGGGAGGAGTTTCCAGGATTTTGTCCCAGCCGACAATGAAGAAACGGTGATATATTTTCAAGTCAAGATGCTGAATGGCTTGGAGGGGAACTTAACAGTTAGTGGTGTTCCTATGCATCTGCTGCCCTTGTCCTTCTAGATGGAAGTGGTCATGGGTTTGGAAGATGCTGCTGAAGGATCCTTCAAGAATTTCTGCAGTGTGTCTTGTAGATAGCGCGCACTGCTACCTGTGAGCATCGGAGGTGGAAGGGAATAGATGTTTGTGGATGTAGAGCCAATCGAGGAGGCTGCTTTGTCTTGTTGGTGTAAACCCACAATGTCACCAGGGAGGGAGTTCCAAGATTTTGACCCAGTCACATTGAAGGAATGATGATATATTTCCATGTTGCGATGATTTGAAAGAACTTGCTTTGCGTTTCTATATCACAACAATGGCTACCCTGCAAAAGTAATTAATTAGCTGTGAAACCCTGATGTCCCAAGGCTGTGAAAAGTGCTATATAAATGCAAGTTTTCATTGTGGTCAGTTAGTGAATTCTGAAGCCTTGTGATAGAACAAGGAAACCCTGCTCTTTCTATGAATTTAAAATAAACTCAGCAGCAAATGGAACGGGTGTGTGGGGATTTATCTGAACCGAGAAATGGAGGTGTTCGGAGAGCAAGCTGAATTACAGAGTTTATATTGTCCATTTCAGATTACCATCCCACTCTGTAACCGGAGGGGAATGTGGAGATGGGAAAGGTTAAATCCTTAGTTCCTTTGAGTCAGCTATTTGTTTCTGCTGCCCCATGCAACCTCTAACTGGCAGGTTAATCCAATCTTTATCGTTGTAGTTGAGATCAGGTCACTGACATTTGCTTTCTGCCAGCTGTCAGAGCAGTAAGTAAATTCTGGTTGAGATTTTAACTGAACAGAGACTGCTGATGCTTCAAGAATTCCCCGTTGTTCCAACTGTGAATAATCTGATTTGTAAATGTTCCTCACTGGAGCTCAGGGTTATCTGTATGTTTTTGTACAAAGCAGGGTTTTATTTGGCTGGTGTCATTTGGGATTAGCCTCCCGTTCATCGGGGAATACAGAAAGGCACAGTTCGCAGTACACTGATAACAGCAGTCAATACACTTTCACTTTCTCTCTTTTGAACTTGGCTAGCTGAGTTGGAAACTTTTACATTCAGAAACTGGCAGGGTCACTGGAAACGGGGGACATGTGATACAGGGAACATCATAATAACCACCTTGTTACCTTGAGAATATCACAACATCCACCAACATGTTGGATGCAAAATATCACAACGTCCACTGGCATGTGAGGGTCGAGTTTAGCAGAGTTGGCTGGATAGATGGTTTGTGACGCAGTGTGATGCCAAGGGTGTGGGTTCCATCCCCGCACTGGCTGAGGTTACCATGAAGGACTCTTCTTCCCAACCTCTCCCCTCACCTGAGGAATGGTGACCCTCAGGTTAAATCGCCACCAGTCTATTGGAAGAGCGACCCTACTCTCTGGTAAGACTATGGCAACTTTGAACATAGAACATAACAGCGCAGTACAGGCCCTTCGGCCCGCAATGTTCTGCCGACTTTTAAAAGCAGTCTGAGGCCCATCTATCCTACGCTATTCCATTTTCCTTCAGATGTTTATCCAATGACCATTTAAATGCCCTTAAACTTGGTGGATGTACTGCTGTTGCCGGCAGCCCCGAGATTACTTCTCATCCAGAACATCACAATTTCTACCAACCACTCCTGTCAGACAGAAGATACAGAAGGTTGAACACACACACCATCAGGTTCAAGAACATCTTCTTCCCCGCCACTATTAGACTGCTGAATGGACCGCTTTAACTTAAAATAATGTTGATCTTGCTTTGTGCCCCTCCTGTGCAGCTATAACCTCGTGTCTCACTCTGTTTAAGCACCCTGTGATCTGTATGTCACTGTTTGCTATGATCTACCTGTACTGCTCGCAATACAAAGCTTTTCACTGTACTTAGGTACATGTGACTGCAATAAATCAAATCCAATAAATATCTTAAATTCCACCAGCATATTATATACAGGCGGCACAGTGGCTCAGTGGTTAACACTGCTGCCTCACAGTGCCAGGGACCCGGGTTCGATTCCAGCCTCAAGCGACTGTGTGGTATTTACACATTCTCCACGTGTCAGCGTGGGTTTCCTCCGGGTGCTCCGGTCTCCTCCCACAGTCTAAAGATGTGCAGGTCAGGTGAATTTGCTGTGCTAAATTGCTCATAGTGTCCAATGATGTGTAGGTTAGGTGCATTAGTCAGAGAAAGTATAAGATAGGGGAATGGTTCTGAGTGGGATACTCTTTGGAGAGTCGGTATGGACTTGTTGGGCCAAATGGCCTGTTTCCATACTGTAGTGACTCTGTGATATACAGTGTATCTTAACATCCAACAGTATGTTCAATACAAAATATCACAATGCCCACCACCACGTTATCTATGTGGAATATCACAATTTACAGGCACCTGTTATAGGTAAAGTTGCAACAGTGCCAGGGGACTATAGGGTTACTCTGTCATTAGAGAAAGATGATTAGTTGGATAATTTAACTTGAGGGTCACCACCCTTCATGCTATTAGCAATATGACAATGTCTGTCCACTATTTTATATACAAACTACAACAAGGTCTGAAAATTATAGCTTATTGGTTAAGGATATCATGTAGTGTGCTTTAAAGTTTGGTTCTAAGTCTCTGCTACATTTGCTGATCTCAAGTCAGGTGAAGTAAGAGAGACTGCCTGGTTCATAATTATTATTCAGCTTGCAGTTTTGGTGAAGCTTTATGGATCAGGTTGTACGTTTGCTCGCTAAGCTGGTAGCTTTGTTCTCGGATATTTTGTCACCACGCTAGGTAACATCATCAGTGAACCTCCAGTGAAGTGCTGGTGTTCTGTTCTGCTTTCTATTTATGTGGCTTGGTCTCTTAAGGTGGGTGATATCATTACCAGTTTTTATAAGAGGTTGGTAAATGGGGTCGAAATCAGTGTGTTTGTTGATGGAGTTCCAGTTTCAATGGCAGGCCTCTAGAAATTCCCATGCATGTTGTTTAACCTGTCCCAGGATGGATGTATTGTCCCAGTCAAACTGGTGTCCCTCGTTGCTTGTGTGTAAGGATACCAGTGATAGTTGGTTGTGTCCTTTGGTGGCTAGTTGGTGCTCCTGTATTCTGGTGGCTAGTTTCCTGCCCATCTATCGGATGCAGTGTTTGTTGCAGTCCTTGCAGGGTATTTTGTGTATGATGTCCGTTCTGCTGGTTGTTGTTACGGGACCCTTTAAATTCATCAGGAGCTGTTTCAGTGTGGTGGCAGGTTTGTGGGCTACCATGATGCCCGAGGGGCCGGTGTCATCTGGTTGTCATGTCTGAGATGTCTTTAATGTATGGCAGGTTGGCTAGAGTCTCTGGGCGTGTTGTGTCTTCTTGTTTAGGTCTGTTGTGTAGGAATTCACAGACTGCACTTATCGGGTACCTATTGTTGCTGAATATGTTGTACAGGTGTTTTTCTGTACCAACAACCAGCAGAACAAACATCCCGTACAAAATACCCTGCAAGTTCTGCAACAAACATCACAGACTGACAGGAATCTAGCCATCAGGAGGCATGACAAACTATCACACATATCCATACACACAGACAAAGGGGGACAATACATCCATCCTGGGACAGGCTAAACAAAGACATGCACAGAAATTCCTAGAGGCCTGGCATTCAAACCGGAACTCCATTAACAAACACATCAATTTGGACCCCATTTACCAACCTCTCAGACACAGAACCGGAAGTGATATCACCCACCTTAACAGACCAAGACACACACATAGCAAGCGGGACAGAACACCAGCACTTCACCAGAGACTCACTGATGATGTTACCGAACATGGTGAGAGAATGTCTGGGAACTCATATTCAGCTTTCTGCAAAGCACGAAAGCACTTTGTAGCCAATCAAGCACTTTGGGATTGTGGTCACTGTTATTATGTAGGAAACGCAGCTGCCGATGTTGTACACAGCAAGATCCCAGAGACAGCAATGTGAGAAGGAGTGGGCAATCCGTTTTTTGCGGCGCCACTTGGTGGATTAGCCAGCTCACCAGAACACCTCTCCAACTCTTCCTTAAAATCACGGCTTGGGAACTTCTGCAGCCATTAAGAGCCAGAAAAGGTGGGTTTAACTTTAACATCTAATCCGAAAGACAGCTGACCATACACCTCTCACAGCGGTGCTAGAAGGTCAATCTTACTTTTCATGCTCAAGGATGAGAGTGAGGCTTAAACTAACCCTCTGACCTTAGAGAGAAGGAGTCCACCAGTTAAACCACAGCTGATGCAATTGAAGAGTATGTATTTGTGCTTGGTTGATATCCTGTGGACTCTTGCAATGTTGGTTTCTAAGGCTGTTTTTGATCATTCTCACAATGTGAAGAGGTGAACAATTGTCGGCCATTCCACATTGCCCCTGAGAAGGTAGTCCTGGCCACCGAATGTTATTTTCTGACCACAGCATATCTAACCTAGAAGCATAGAAACACAGAAAATGGGAGCAGGAGGAGGCCACTCGGCCCTTCAAGCCTGCTCCATCATTCATCACGATCATGGCTGATCGTCCAACTCAATGGCCTAATCCTGCTTTCTCCCCATGACCTTTGATCCTACTTGCCTCATAACTCGCCACCCCTTGAAAACATTCAATGTTTTGGCCTCAACTACTCCCTGTGGTAAGTGTGTGTCTGGGGGTCACATGTTTCTTTTCTGTGTTGGACATGAGTGAAGTCAATGGCCTTAGACAATAATCTCGTTGTTATGTTGTTGGAGTTGGAGATGGGTTGACTTCAAAATTTAAGCTTTAGGATAGCATGCCAGTTTACAAAATCACAGAAGGAGAATCACAAGAAAGAGGCCACTTGGCCCATCCAATCTGCCCCAGTTCTCCAAATTTGCATCTCAACCATTGCCAACTTCCTGCCTTCTCTCTAAACCTCTGCATATTCTTCCATTGCGGGTAACTGTCTAATTGACAGTGGGTTCCAGTCCCTAACCACTTGTTGTGTGAGAAAGCTTCTTCCTCCCATATCACTTTTTTTCTTTTGTTTCTTTTGGTAATTACTTCTGTAAATCGGTGCCCCCTGTGGGGCACTGTGCTCCCTGCTGATTCTGTCCAGATCCATCATGGTTTTGAAAACTCCCAATTTAGCCACCTGCGTAGCTGAAATTCCTTATCCTTGGAACTATTCCTGTTGCACTCTTTCCATCGTTTGCACATTCCACTTGCAAAAAGATGAGCGATGTTCTCCAAGTCCCGGGTCGATTATATACCCCTCAAGCAGCATCACAAAAGAAATGGATTATCTGGTCATTATCACATTGTTATTTATGGGAGCTTGCTGTGCACAAATGGCTGTCCCGTTTGCCAGATTTCAATAGTGATTGAAAAAATCCATAAAAGTATCTACTTCTTCATTGGTATAAACCGAGCTCTGTATAAACGTGATCTGCCTTTCTCTTATTCCCGAAGTTGGAAGAGTGGCAGTGCTATGAATTAGCAATGACAGCACTTCATTGTTGAACTGGTTCAGTCTTTGGGGACACCTGTCTTATTTTCAGAGATATTGCTGAAAGAAACAAGTCATCTTACCAAAGTTTGTTGCCGAATGTTATTGCCTTGCATTCCAGCATCAATAAGGTATGTCTTTTTAGCAATGTTCTAGCCCTGTACTAAACCCTTCAGTTACGAAAGTGTTTCAGCCCCATCAGGTTCAACACCTACCCAGGTATATTTCATTCTGGACTGGGATTATATGAGTATTATGAGGAAGGCCAGCACTTGCTGCCTATCCCTTATTGTCCTTTAATTGTGTGGCTTGCACAGCCATTTCAGAGGGTAGTTAAGAGTCAACCATGTTGCTGTGAGTCTGGAGTCACATGTGGGTCCAGATCAGGTAAGCTTGGCAGATCTTGTTTTCCAAAAGTCACTCAGAAACCAGATGGGTTTTCTCAACAGTTGATGTCAGCTGCCATTGACTAGGTTCTTGAAGTTCCAGATTTATGAACGGATCCAGTGATTGTTCTTCAGAACTGAAGGCTACTGATACTGAAAGCTATGGAATTTAAATCCAAGTGTTGGGACTTGACCTATCAGTGCATTAGTATTGGCCTCTGGATGACTAATCTCGTCATGTTGCCACTGTATTACCATCTCCAGCTGTTCAGTTGCAGCAAGACTCCTTTGATGGCTCCTGGCAAACCCACCATAAGGTTAACAAATGTATAAGGACACCAACCACACATAATGCCCATCCCCATGCAAGTTAATGGGCTTCCACATGGTGTAGTGTAGATCACAGAAGGAGGCCATTCAGCCCCATACCTTAAGTATATGCCCCCCGGTCTTTGATCCACACCCCCATCAAGAGGGAATGTTTCTTCCTGTCTATGCCCCTCATTATTTTATACATCTCTGTCATATCTCCTCTGCTGTAAAGAAAACAACCCCAGTCTGTCCAAAAACCGAAGTTGCTGGAAAAGCTCAGCAGGTCTGGCAGCATCTGTGGAGAGAAATCAGAGTTACCATTTTGGGTTGAGTGATCCTTCCTCAGATCCATCCCCAGTCTGTTCAGTCTCTCTTCATAACTGAAACTCTCCAGCCCAGGCAACATCCTGGTAAATCTCCCCTGCACTCTCTCCAGTGCTATCACATCCCACCTATGATGTGGATTCCAGAACTGCGCACAGTACTCTCGCTGTGGCCTAACCAGCGTATTATACAGTTCCAGCGTCACCTCTCTGTTCTTAAACTCAATGCCGTGGCTAATAAAGGTAAGTATTCCATATGCCACCTTAACCGTTTTATCTACCTCTCCCGCAACATAAAGGAACAGTGGGACATGGACACCAAGGTTCCCCTGATTCTCAGGGCTTCCCAGAGTCCTACTGTTCATTAGTATTCCCTCGCCTTGTTTATCCTGCCCAAGTGCTTCATGACAATTACTGAGACACTTGCCTTGACGATTAGATGCAGTGTATTGCCCGATGGTACTTGGTAACATTGACTAGTTTGGCATAATCATTACGACCAATAGGATCCAGAGAGGAGCCATCTTACCATGTCAGGGTCTAGTGCTAGATTGTTTGATTCGCCCACCCAAAACTGAGTGACATCAACAGATAGGATGGAGCCTAATGCAATCTCCAACACTAAGCCTTTTCAAAACTCTCACCTTATACAGCGATGGTGTTTGATAATAGATTAGATTAGATTACTTACAGTGTGGAAACAGGCCCTTCGGCCCAGCAAGTCCACTTCGCCCCGCCGAAGCGCAACCCACCCATACCCCTACATCTACCCCTTACCTAACACTACGGGCAATTTAGCATGGCCAATTCACCTGACCTGCACATCTTTGGAGTGTGGGAGGAAACCGGAGCAAACCCACGCAGACACGGGGAGAATGTGCAAACTCCACACAGAGAGTCGCCTGAGGCGGGAATTGAACCCGGGTCTCTGGCGCTGTGAGGCAGCAGTGCTAACCACTGTGCCACCGTGCCACCCATGAATATTTCAGTTCCTGTCGTTGCCGGTGATGGAGACGATGCAGGAGGTAGTGTATGGATATGTGCTTGAGGAGCTGCAGCCCATAGTTGATTTAATACTGCTACAGTGTGCTGCTGGTGGGAGATGGTGGACTTGGGGAGCACGTGCTGTGTTCAGATGCAGGAGCCGAAAAATCATTGCATTGCAGGGAGCAAACAGGCCATACACAAGCAACACTCCCTTTCAAATTCAAGGCCTGCTGTTGGACTCCTGTAGTACAATGAATTGGCCAAGCAAACACAGCAAACAGAAATGAGAGGGGCCCTTGGTCAAAGGAGCACTGATCAAGTGAAACTTGAAAGGGTTTGGGAAAGATTTAAATTAGATTCCCTACAGTGTGGAAACAGGCCCTTCGGCCCAACCAGTCCGCACCGACCCTCCAAAGAGCAACCTACCCAGACCAATTTCCCTCTGACTACTGCACCTAGTACTATGGGCAATTTAGCATGGTTTAGATCAGAGTGGTGCTGGAAAAGCACAGCAGGTCAGGCAGCATCCAAGGAGCAGGAAAATCGACGTTTTGGGCAAAAGCCCTTCATCAGGGAAATTCGCCTGACCTGCACATCCTTGGACTGTGGGAGGAAACCCATGCAGCCACGGGGGGGGAATGTGCAAACTCTACACAGACAGTCACCCGAGGCTGGAGTTGAACCTGGGACCCTAATGCTGTGATGCAGCAGTGCTAACCACTGAGCCACCTTGCCACCCCGCCACCCCAAGGGTGTTGGAGGGTTTGAGCTATGGGGAGAAGTTGAATAGGCTGGTGTTGTTTTCCCTGGAGCGGTGGAGGCTGAGGTGTGACCTTATAAAGATTTATAAAATCATGAGGGGTATGTTATAGGGTGAAGAGTCAGCGTCTTTTTCTGAGGGTTGGGAGTCTATCATTAGAAGGCATAGGTTTAGGGTGAGAGGGGAAAGATTTAAAAAGGACATAAAGGGCAACTGTTTCACACAGAGGGTGGTGCGTGTATGGACTGAGCTGTCAGAGGGAGTGGTGGAGGCTGTGATGTGGAGGTACTGGCGTTGGACTGGGGTGGACAAAGTCAGACTGAGGCGGTTAATGTCTCGGCAGCAGTTGGAAAGTCAGAGGTCACTCAACGCCAGGTAATAATCTAACAAGTTTATTTGAAATCACAAACTTTTGAAACGCTGCTCCTTCATCCTGACGCTTGTGATTTCAAATGAACCTGTTGGACTATTACCTGGTGTCATGTGACTTCTGTCATGGTGGAGGCTGGTATATTTACAACATTTAAAAGGCATCTGGGTGGGTACGTGAATAGAAAGGGTTTAGAGGGATATGGGCCAAATGCTGGCAAATGGGACTAAATCAGTTTGGTATATTTGGATGAGTTGGACCCAAGGCTCTGATTCCGTGCTGTATGACTCGATGACTATGACTGTTGTGTCCTGAATGGGCCGCCTTTATGCCAGCACAGCAGAAGCAATTCTTAACATTCCACTGCTTCCCCCTGACATTCCCACGTCATCCTCGGCAGTGTTCAAACTGTATCGTGTCAGCAATCTCTGAGAGTATAATGGGTTACACAGCCTTCGAGTTGGCAAATGAGTTCAAATCCCACTCTGATGAACTGCGAATTGAATAAATCTAGCCACTTGTGGTTCAGTCCCAGGAAAATGAGCTGATCCTGTGTGCACAAGCCTGCTGGCATTGACTTTGAGTGGCCTGGAGATTTCCAACAGCTGCAGACTGGACTGTAGAGAGACAGATTTGAGCTGGCTGGGGAGGCTACAGTGTATAGGGAGGAGAAAATATAATGTGATTTTAATTCCTGCACCAGCAGAAATCTGGGGTTAATGGTCTTGGTTTGGATCTGCACAGATTTGAATTTTACTGACGACTTTGGGAGAATTTTTCTCTGAGTGGAAAGACTCATTTCCCCTTCGCTGTGTTTCAGTTGTTTGATAGCTCCAAAGGACAGCATCGTATGGTCCTGCCAATAATGGCGTGACGTCGCCATTGTACCGTCATGGTGATGAAGAAAATAATGTTTTCTCACCCCGTTCCTTGGCAAGGCTTGCAATGGTTTGTTGAGTGGTCACGTGACGCATTGTCAGCACTGCAAGATTCTTAAAGAGATGCTAATTTTCTTCCTCTGCCATCCCGCATGTGTGGAGTGGTGAATCCTGCTGAGCTGACAAAGCTTTGATCAAGATGCTGCATTGTTTGCTGTTTTCTATGTCGGCCGAGGCCAGGGTCAGCGTTCCAGCAGCTGTTGGAAAACAAACAGTGGCCTTCACTTCTGCAGCAGGTCTGTTGCAGTGACTGAGAAAGCGAGAAGAGGGCCTCCAGACCAAACAAGAACAGAAACTGCTGGAAAACCTCAGCAGGTCTGGCAGCATCCATGGAGAGAAATCCGAGTTAACCTTTCGAGTCCGGTGACCCTTCCTCAGAAAGTGCAAACCCCATAGCTGGGTCTCTCTGAACTGAGAAGGAGGGGAAACTCTTCGCAAGTTCGGTCTCCCTTTAACTTGGCTCTTAAATAAAAGCAAAATACTGCATATGCTGGAAATCTGAAACAAAATGGTGAGTGCTGGAGAAATCCAGCAAGGCTGGCAGCATTTGTGGAGAGAAACTGAGTTAACGCTTCAAGACCAATGTGACTGTTCTTCCATGAGAGAAAGTGAGGACTGCAGATGCTGGAGAAACATAAGTCAAAAGTGTGGTGCTGGAAAAGCACAGCCGGTCAGGCAGCAGCTGAGGAGCAGGAGAGTATACGTTTCAGGCAGAAGTCCTTCATGAGGGATGTGTATGGGGGTGAGGGGAAGGGGGCTGAGAGATAAATAGGTGGGTGGGGGTGGGGGTGGGGATGGGGAGGAGGTCACCTTCCCAGCGACCTCCGCACGCCCCCTTCCTATTTATCTCTCAGTCCCCTCCCCCTCTCCTCCCCTCCCGCTCTCCTCCCCTCCCCCTCTCCTGCCCTCCCCCTCTCCCACTCCTCCCCTCTCCTCCCCTCCCCCTCTCCTCCCCTCCTCCCCTCCCCTCCCCCTCTCCTGCCCTCCCCCTCTCCCACTCCTCCCCTCCCCTCCCCCTCTCCTCCCCTCCTCCCCTCCCCTCCCCCTCTCCTCCCCCTCTCCTCTCCTCCCCTCCCCACTCCCTCTTCTCCCCTCCCCCTCTCCTCCCCTCCCCTCCCCCTCTCCTCCCCTCCCCTCTCCCCCTCCTCTCCTCCCCTTCCCCCCACCCCTTCCCCCCTCCCCTCCCCTTCCCCCTCTCCTCCCTCCCCTCCCCCCTCCTCCCCTCCCCCCTCCCCTCCCCTCCCACTCCCCACCTCCCCCTCCCCTCTGATGCTGCCTGACCTGTTGTGTTTTTTTCCAGCTCCACATTTTATAGAGTTTGACTTTCCAGCATCTGCAGTCTTCACTATCTCCAAACCAGCTATCCAGCCAATTGAGACATCTGGCCACCATCTCCACGCCATAAGGTTCTGAATTTGAATCCTAATTTAGAGCCTTCGGTGCAAGGATCAAACCTGACATTGCACCACCGAGGGAGGGCTGCATTGTTGGAGGTGCTGCCTTTCAGTGAGACATTATAAGCGAGCACTACGCCCAGCATTGGTGAATATAAAATATCCCCTGGTGCTATTTCAAAGAAAACAGGAGAAAGAGACTGGAGGGTGGGGAGGTGTCTGCTAATCTCATAGAAACCTATAAAATTCTAACAAGATTAGACAGGGTTAACATAGCAAGGATGCTTCCAATAACAAGGGAGTCCAGAACCAAGGTCATATCTGAAGGAGTTAAAAATCACAATAACACTAGATTATAGTCCAACTTCCAAATAAACCTGTTGGGTTGTAACCTGGTGTGGTGTGAGTTTTAACTTTGTCCACCCCAGTCTAACACCAGCACCTCCACATCCTGGCATCTGAAGGATATAGGGTAGGCCTTTTAGGACTGAGCTGAGGAGAGATTTTTTTTTCACCCAGAGAGTGGGAATCCTGTGGTATTCTCTGCCACAGAAAGAGATTGAGACCAAACCATTGAATGCTTTCAAGAAGGAGTTAGATATAGTTCTTAGGTTGAAAGAGATCAAAACGTACAGGGAGAAAGTGTGAACAGGGAACTGAGTTGGATGATCAGCCGTGATCATATTAGGTGGTGGAGACAAAAAAACTACAGATGCTAGAAACCAAAATAGACAAGCAGGAGGTGTTCATCCAGTCTCCCGCCATTTTAAATGGTGGAACGGGCTTGAAGGGCCAAATGGCCTACTCCTATTTTCGATGTTTCTGGGATTCTATGAGTTCGCCCTGATGTCCTGGGATCACTATTTGTCCCTCGTTCAAAATCAGTAAACACATCCAGTAATTACTTACAACTATCTACTCTAACTCCATTTTCCAACACTTGGTACGTAGCCTGGAATGTCTTGGCTTGGCAAGTGCACATTTCAATACTTGTTAAAACACAACAGGGCAGGCAGCATCAGATAAGCAGGAGGATCTCTGCCTCCTCCATCCTTACAGGCAGTGAGCTACAGATTCCCACCACTGTTCTTGCCTCTTTATATATCTAAAAAAAAATCTCTAGCAATTGTCTTTTATGTTACCAGCTAATTTACTGTCATATTTCATCTCTTCCCTCTTATTGCTTTTGTAGTTATCCTCTACTGGTTTTTAAAGGCTTTCCACTAATCATCACTACATTGTATGGTTTTTCTTTTCATTTATGCTGTCCCCTGGCTTCCCTTGTCAGCCATAGTTGCCTCCTCCTCTCCTGAGTATGTTTCTTCTTCCTTGAGATGAATTTCTGCTGTACCTCCTGAATTACCCCCCGAACCTCCTGCCATTGCTGTTCCACTGTCTTCCCTGTGAGACTCCCCTTCCAATCAACTCTGGCCAGCTTCACCCCCATGTCTCTGTAGTCACCTTTTGTCAATTGTAATACCATTACATCTGATTCCAACTTCTCCCTTTCAAACTGCAGGATGAATTCTATCACCTTGTGGTCACTGCCCCCAAAGGGGTTCCTTCACCTTAAGTTCCTTAATCAAGTCAGCCTCATTACACATCACCAAATCCACCAAAGCCTTGTTCTGAAATAGGCTTGCTGGGCTCAGAACATTAACTTTTGTGGTGGCATGGTGGCTCAGTGGTTGGCACTGTTCCTGTCTAGCACCAGGAACCTGGGTTCGATTACACCCTCAGATGACTGTGTGCAACTGGCACATTCTTCCTGCGTTTGTGTGGGTTTCCTCCCGCAGATGTGCAGGTTAGGGTGACTTGGTCATGCTAAATTGCTCATAGTGTCCGGAAATGTGCAGGCTAGGTAGACTAGCCATGGGAAATGCAGGGTTACAGGGGTAGGGTGGGATGCCCTTCAGAGGGTCAGCGTGGTCTTGATGGGCTGAATGGCCTGGCTCTACACTGCAGAGATTCTATGATTCTCTCCCTGCAGATCTGCTGAATTTCTCCCGCAGTTTCTGTCTTTGACCCAGGTAACTGTCTCCATTGTAAGCTCTCTAGTGTAATCACATCTCTCCTACAATGCGGACGCCAGACCTGAACACAGTACTGTAGCTGTAGCCTTATCAGCGTTTTATATAGCTTTAGCATATCCTCTCTGCTTTTAAACTCCATGCCTCAGCTAATCTGAATTTGTTTGCTGCTTTTCACGACTTCAAAATGTTGTAGTGTACCGTTATTGTTATAATGTAATGCCCCTTTCTGCACAGCAGGGTCCCACAGACAGCAATATGATAATAGCCAAGCAAAATGCTTCAGTGATGATGGTTGAGGTATAGGTGTTAATCTTGGACTAAAGGGGGTGAAATTAGAATCCTTTATGTTCCGCCCCCCCCCACCCCCCTCATTAACTTCTAGGGAAATAAATGGCCTTGATAAGCTTGTGTATGTCCAATCATGAACAAAACTGGAGCCCAACAATACTGCATTGCTGTCAGGAGAGGTATGGATATGAGAAGAAATCTGGTACAGAAAAACTGATGAGATGGATCCCCTGACTTGGATCATGTTCCAACATGACATCAACTTTCGACTGAGTGTGGCATCAAGGAGTCCTAGCAAAACTGGAATCAGTGTATATCAGGGGCAAACTCTCTGCTGGTTGGAGTCATACCCGACACACAGGAAGGTAGCTGTGATTGTTGGAGATCAGTCATCTCAGCTCTCTGCAGGAGTTCTTCAGGGTCGTGCGCTAGGCCCAACCACCTTCAGCTGTTTCATCAATGACCATCATAAGATCAGAAGTGGGGATGTTTGTCAATGATTGCACAATGTTCAGCACTATTTGTGACTTATGGGGTTATCGAGTCTCACAGCACAGCCAATCAATCCATGCTGAACATAATCTCAAACTAAACTAGTCCCACCTGCCTGCTCCTGGCCCATATCCCTCCAAACCTTTCCTATCCATGTACCTATCCAAATATATTTTAAATGTTGTAATGGTATCCACATCCACCACTTCCTCTGGACATTCATTCCACACATTGCCCACCCTCGCATTAAAAAAAAATTACCCCTCATGTCTTAAAATCACTCTCCTCTCTCCTTAAATATTTGCCCCCTAGACTTGAAATCCCCAATCCTAGAGATACCCCTCATGATTTTATAAATTTCTATCAAGTTGCCTCTCAACCTCCTACCGTACAGTGAAAAACGTCCCAGCCTATCCCACCTTCTTCACTATCCTATCTATCCGAGACTCCACTTTCAAGGAACTATGAACCTGCATTCCAAAGTCTCTTTGTTCAGCAACACTCCCTAGGACCTTACCATTAAGTGTATAAGTCCTGCTAAGATTTGCTTTCCCAAAATGCAGCACCTTGTATTTATCAAAATTAAACTCCATCTGCCACTCCTCAGCCCATTGGCCCATCTGATCAAGATCTCATTGTAATCTGAGGTAACCTTCTTCACTGTCCACTACACCTCCAATTTTGGTGTCAACTGCAAACTTACTAACCATACCTCCTATGTTCACATCCAAATAATTTATATAAATGACAAAAAGCAGTGGACCCAGCACCAATCCTTGTGGCACTCCACTGGTCACAGGCCTCCAGTCTCAAAAACAACCCTCCACCACCACCCTCTGTCTTCCACCTTTTGACCCAGTTCTGTATCCAAATGGCTAGTCCTTCCTGTATTCCGTGAGATCTAACCTTGCCAATCAATCTCTCATCCAGCCTTTCTTTACAACCCAAACCTTTCATACCCAGCAACATCCCAGTAAATCTCTTCTGAACATCTCAAGGTTAATGATATCCTTTCTGTAGCTGGGTGATCAGAACTGGACACATTATTCCAGATGAGGCCTCACCAATGTGCAGAACAACCTCAACATTGCTTCCCAACTCCGATACTCAAAGGACTGAGCAATGAAAGCAAGCATGAAAACATCTTTTTACATGGTGTCGACATGTGACACAAACTTCAAAGAATTAAGTACCTGAACCCCTAGGTCCCTCTGTTCTACAACATTACCAGACCCTACCCTTGTTTATTTTACTAAAATGCAATACCTTGCATTTATTCAGCTTGAACTCCATCTGCCATTTTTCAGCCCAGTGACCCATTTGATCAAGATCACTTTGTAATCTTGGGAAACCTTCTTTAGTGTCTACTTTGCCATCAATCTTAGTGTCGTCTGAAAACTTACTAACTCCCTCTCTCTCTCTCTCGCCCCCTCCCTCTCTCTCTATTGCCCTCTCACGCCCTCCCTCTCTCTCTCGCCCCCTCCCCCTCTCTCTCGCCCCCTCCCCCTCTCTTTTGCCCTCCCTCTCTCTCTCTCGCCCCCTCCCTCTCTCTCTCTCGCCACCCCCCTCTCTCTATATTCTCATCTAAATCATTTGTATAAATGTCAAACAAAAGAGGACCCAGAACCGATCCCTGTGGAACTCCACTGGTCATAGGCCTCTAGTCTGAAAAGCAACCCTTTATCACCACACTCTGTCACCTTCCATTAAACTCTTCAGATCCTGACGCAGTCCATGTTGAAATGCAACAAGATCTGAACAATATCCAGGCTTGGGCTAACAAGTGGAAAGTAACATTATTGCCACACAAATGTCAAACAATAGCCACCTCCAGAAAGAGACAATCTAACTAATCCCCTTACAATCAATGGCATTACCACCACTGAATCTCCCACTATCAACATCCATGGGGTTATCATTGACCAGAAGCTCAAGTGGACTCACCAGATAAACACAATTGGCTACAAGAGTAGGTGGGAGGCTTGGAGTACTTTAGCAAGTAACTCGCCTCTTGCCTCCCCAAAGCCTGTCCACCATCTACAAGATACAAGTCAGGGATGGGATGGTATATTCCCCACTTACCTGGAGGAGTGCAACTCCAACAACACTCAAGAACCTTGACACCATCCAGGACAAAGCAGCTTGCTTGATTGGCACCACATCCACAAGCATCCACTACCTCCACCACCGATGCTGAGTAGCAGAAGTGTGTGCTATCTACAAGATGCACTGCAGAAATTCACCAACATTTCACAGACAGCACCTTCCAAACCCACGGCCACCAAGAAGGACGTGGGCAACAGAGCACCATCCCCTGCAAATTCCCATCCAAACCACTCATCATCCTGACTTAGAATATATCACCGTTTTTTCACTGTTGGGACTGCAGTAGTTCAAGAAGACAGTTTACCATCACCTTCTCAAGGGCAACTAGAATCATAGAGATATACAGCACAGAAACAGACCTTTTGGTCCAACTCATCCATGCTGACCAGATATCCTAAATGAATCTAGTCCCATTTGCCAGCACTTGGCCATATCCCTCTAAACCCTTCGTATTAATATACCCATCCAGATGCCTTTTAAATGCCACAATTGTACCAGCCTCTACCACTTCCTCTGGCAGCTCATTCCATACATGCACCACCCTCTGTCTGAAAAAGTTGCCCCTTATGTCCCTTTTAAACCTTTCCCTTCTCACCCTAAACCTATGCCCTCTAGTTCTGGACTCCCCCACCCCAGGGAAAAGACTTTGTCTATTTATCCTATCCATGCCCCTCATGATTTTATAAACTTCTAGAAGGTCACCCTTCAGCCTCTGACACCTCAGAGAAAACAGCCCCAGCCTGTTCAGCCTCTCCCTTTAGCTCAAACCCTCCAAACCTGACAACATCCTATAGGACGGGCAATAAATGCTGGCCTACCCAATGATACCCAAATCCCATAAGTAAATGTTAACAGATTGCTGTTTGTGGGATCTTGCTGTACCAAGGTGAAGGGTGGAAGGTATAGGGGAGATGTCAGGGGTGGGTTCTTTACCCAGAGAGTGGTGGGGGCATGGAATGCGCTGCCTGTGGGAGTGGTAGAGTCAGAATCATTGGCGACCTTTAAGCGGCATTTGGATAGGTACATGGATGGGTGCTTAATCTAGGATAGAAGTTCGGCACAACATCGTGGGCCGAAGGGCCTGTTCTGTGCTGTATTGTTCTATGTTCTAACATTGGCTTCTGAATTTACACCGGGAAACAAGGATTAGATTCAAAAAGCACCCCGTTGGTTATAAAACACTCTGCAATGTCCGGTGGTTGTGAGAAGTGCTATATAAATGCAAATCTTTTTAATAAATTGTTGAAGGAGCCCAGAGAAGCATGGAACATTCCTTGCTTCCTCAGGGAATTTACACGGACTGCTTTGTGCAGCCATTGGGCTGTGTGCAAACGAATGTGCATCACTAAAACCATATTTAATTAAACCAGGGATGAGTGCTGGCCCTATGCCTCTTCCTCTTTATGAAGATTCCATGACTGTTTATCGAACAGCAGCTGGGATGATGTATCTGTGTTTGCTGGCAAATTTCTCTCCTGAAAGAATTACCTGAAACACTGTTATCAGTAATTAATGAAGTTACCCGGACTGATTTTGGAGTATTTATAGCCTGAGAATTTTTATGATGCATCAGGGACTGTACCTTCTCTGTCAGGAGCCGAGATAAATGCAGCTGGGTTGATGATGCCTTTGCAGTGGTATTTACATAGATAAATTGGTGCTGCATCTAATTGCCATTCTGAGATTCATGTGGCTGAGGGAGTATTCATAAAAGCTACATGTGATGAAAAAAAAATCCTCCCATTCCTCACTGGTGTGTTTTCAGAGGCTGTTCTTCCATTTGTCAGAAGATTTTCATTTTATTGGTGTGGGATCAGTCAAATTGAAGTGAACAACACTCCTCCATTCACTTGTCACTTGGCTTTCTGGGCAATGGCAGGTTTGGAAGATTTCGAAAGGAAAGCTAAAATTGAACAGAGCCAACTTCCTCATTGTCTCTCAAAGGTTCTCTGCAGCTGCTTCATGTGAGAACAGCCATGTAACATGTAGCTCTTCATGCACAGACTCACTGTGTCTGTTCTGTGCCTGGCAAGATCCCACACAAAGTAGGGAGGCAAAAATGCTCTTGGATGCTGGAGAAATCCTTATCAGACAGTGGGGAGAGCTCGATACTCTTCAAACTGGACGTGAAGGCTCTTGTTCCACCTCGGGACCCTCCGACCCCATGGCATCAATGCGGCTTTCATCAGTTTCCTCATTTCCTCATCTTACCCCAGTTAGATTAGATTACTTACAGTGTGGAAACAGGCCCTTCGGCCCAACAAGTCCACACCGCCCCGCCAAAGCGCAACCCGCCCATACCCCTAACCTAACACTACGGGCAGTTTAGCATGGCCAATTCACCTGGCCTGCACATCTTTGGACTATGGGAGGAAACTGGAGCACCCGGAGGAAACCCATGCAGACACGGGGAGAACGTGCAAACTCCAAACAGTTAGTCGCCTGAGGCGGGAATTGAACCCGGGTCTCTGGTGCTATGAGGCAGCAGTGCTAACCACTGTGCCACCGTGCCGCCCAACCTTCCAGCTCAGCACCGCCCTCATGACCTGTCCTACCCGTCCATCTTCCTTCCCACCTATCTGCACCACCCTCCCCTCCGACCTATCACCTTTACCCTCATCTCCATGCACCTATTGCACTCTCAGCTTTTCTCCCCCTAGTCCCAGCCCCTTCCCATTTACCTCACCACCCCCTCGGCTCACAGACCCATTCCTGATGAAGGGCTTTTGCCCGAAACGTCGATTTTCCTGCTCCTCGGATGCTGCCTGACCGGTGTGCTTTTCCAGCACCACACTCTTGGCTCGGATCTCCAGCACCTGCAGCACTCCCTTTCGCCTTGAAGATTCTAGTGGCGCAGTAGTAGTGTCCCTGCCTCTGACAGAGTTCAACACCCATTTGCCCCAGAGATGTGTAGTAACATCACTGTGCAACTGATGAGAACCTAGGGAATTTAGGGACTCTTGCAGCATTATGGTAGTGTCCCTGCTTCTGAGCCAGAAGGACCTTGTTCAAAATCCCACTTGCTCCAGAGCAATGCATTAATGTCACGGAACTGGTTAACTAGAAATTGTCCCCCGTCTGGGTCTTTTGGGCTCTGTCACAACCCAGCGTGCAGGCAATGACTTGGGTGAGTGGTCTGCTCGGTTTTGCTGGCACAGTGCCAGATTTTCATTTCAATGACCCACTCTCCTGGCCATTTCCTTCAATAGTCAGTTGTTGATCCAGAATTTGAGTACCACTAAAGGAAACATACCTGTTGTCAAAGTATTTTGTCTCACACTCTTTGGGACATCTTCAAGGGGAGGCAATGGTGTGGTTGTGATGTCATTGGAGTAGATATCCAGCAACCCATTCACTTTTCAGTCAGTTCAAATCCTACCATAGCAGGGTGATTTGAAATCAATAAAGGTGGTGGCTCAGTGGTTAGCACTTCTGCCTCACAGCGCCAGGGACCCAGGGTCGATTCCAGCCTTGGGCAACTGTCTGTGTGGAGTTTATACGTTCTCCCCTGTGTCTGGTTGGGTTTCTCCAGGTGCTCCGGTTTCCTCCCACAGTCCAAAGATGTGCAGGTCAGGTGGGTTAGCCATGGAAAACTGCTCATGGTGTTCAGGGATGTATAGATTAGGTGCATTAGCCATGGGAAATGTTGGGATAGGGGATGGGTTTGGGTAGGATGCTCTTTTGAGGGTTGGTGTTAGGTGGAATGGCCTATTTCCAAGCTGTAGGGAAACTATGAAAGACGTGTCCCAAGGCAACCATGAAACTCTTGTTGATCATGGTTCAAAACTCATCTGGTTCACTGATGCCCTTTAAGGTAGGAAATCTGCCACCCTTACCTGGTCTGGCCTACATGTGACTCCAGACACACCGCAATGGGGTTAACTCTTAATTGCCCTCTGGCAAAAATGATGCCTTACCCGGTGACACCTACATCCTGTGAAAAATAAATAAAAGGACAGATGCAAAAGGGGTGACACTTTATCAGATGAGAAAAAGGCTAATGATTGGTTGGCAAGTTGACCCTGGTTGGCTAAGGTGTTGTTATTTGTAATAACAAAAACAGACTCAATATCTGGATGTTCTTCTTATGTTTGCATCCCATCCCTGACCAATGTTCCCTCCAATATTCCATACATGTCCATCCCAGCATGCATTTCTGGTCCTGGAAGCCACCACCTCACTTGCCCTCAGTCCAGCCGGAGGGAAAATGAGAGGGAACGTTGGTCCTGACTTGTGCCTTGTTCACCAGCACACAACAGGATTGTGGTGGAACACTCCCCATCTGCCTGGGTGGTGCAGCTCCAGGAACACTGAAGAAGCTGAAAACCATCCAGAACAAAGCAGCCCACTTGATAGGCACCACATCCATAAACATTCACTCCCTCCACCATCGACACTCAGTAGCAGCAGTGTGTATCACCACTTTCATTTAGATGGACAAGGGCAGCAGATACATAGGACTACCACCTTCTGCACGTTTCCCTCCAAGCCAGTCACCATTCTGACTTGGAAATTTTTCGCTCTTCCATCACTGTTGCTGGGTTAAAGTCCTGGGACTCCCTCCCCTAACTGCAGCAGTTCAAGAAGGCAGCTCACCACCACCTTCTCAAGGGCAATTAGGCGCAGGCAATAAATGGTGGCCCAACCAGTAACACCTGAGTCCCATGAATGAAGTAAAATTGACATTTAGGGTGCTGTATAGTTTCCTGATTAGCTGAAGTGTGGTGCTGGAAAAGCACAGCCGGTCAGGCACATAAATCCTGCTCCTTGGGTACTGCCTGACCTGCTGTGCTTTTCCAGCACCACACTTTTTGACTCTGATCCCCAGCATCTGTCGTCCTCACTTTCTCCTGATTAGCCTATTGGGACAGGCATGTGCAAAGTGAGAAGGTCCAAGATTGGATGTGTGGTTGGTGTTGTGCATTAGCCGGAATTAACCATGATGTTCTTGGGTTGAGGAATGGGACTATCCGCCAGGATTCCCAATCCTGATCACCAGTGCTTCACCTCGTGCTGGGAAGGTGTGAATGCCAATTTTTAAAAAATGATGCAGCTTGGCTCTGGCTTTAATGACCCCCCGCCGACTCTGTTCCTCCCGACATTCTGCAAGAAGCTCAGACGTGAAAAATGGCCAGCTCCTTGCAGGATAAGTCCACGTCCCTGATTTCTGTAAAGGGAGGCAGAAATTTGCAAACCAAAACCAAAATTATTTCGAGAAAGATGTTACAACTCTGATCAAATGCATATTTGCACTCCATTTTGTTAAAATCACGCCAATACAATCCCCGTGACCTGTTCAGCTTTCCAATTTATACTTGTCTGAACCTATTATCCTAAGAACGAGGACAGAGGATGCACATTGGCAATTGGTCTACTGGTCGCCCGACTGTCAGTCAGTTTGTGTAGAGCGTGTCTGGAATGACCGTATCAGAACTTCTGCCCACAGCAGCTGACTCAACAGGAGCTCGTCAGTCCTTTATCTTCTGTCAATTAAATTTGTTAATAAACTAATTAGATTAGATTACTTACAGTGTGGAAACAAGCCCACACCGCCCCGCCGAAGCGCAACCCACCCATACCCCTACATCTACCCCTTACCTAACACTACGGGCAATTTAGCATGGTCAATTCACCTGACCTGCAGGTCTTTGGACTGTGGGAGGAAACCGGAGCACCATGAGGAAACCCACACAGACACGGGGAGAATGTGCAAACTCCACACAGTCAGTCGCCTGAGGCGGGAATTGAACCCGGGTCTCTGGCGCTGTGAGGCAGCAGTGCTAACCACTGTGCCACCGTGCCGCCCACGACACACAATTAGCGCAGGGTCACTTCTGAAATGGGCTTTTCAAACTCTTCCACAGATCTTGAGTAGCCCTGCTCTCTTTCAAACGTGCACGATTTGATACATAACATAATGGAGGGGAGGGGAGGGTAACGCATTTGTTAAACGGATCAACATCTTGAGGCAAAGTTTGGATACACAGTTAAACACAGAAACTCCAAGGTTACTGTCTCTATGTCTCTCCATTGGCTGTGGGAAAGCAGCATCTTACTTCTAACTAATGCCGTCGACCATCCAATGGCTTTGAATGGGGCAAAGGTGTGAAAGGTGTGCAGCAGAAGCTCAGCACTGCTCTGAAGTGAGGCAAAGAGCCTGTCTTGACAAAATAACGCAAAGTACTGAGGATGCTAGGGATCGGAAACAAATGCACAAATTGTTGAGTAAACTCAGCAGGTCTAGCAGTATCGGTGGAAAGAAATCAGAGTTAATGTTTTCATCCCCATGACCTAACCTACCTGCCTGTCTTCCTTTCTACCTATCCGCTCCACCCTCCTCTCTGACCTATCACCTTCATCCCCACCCCTATTCACCCATTGTACTCTTTGCTACCTTCCCCCACCCTCCTCTCTGACCTATCACCTCCATCCCCACCCCCATTCACCTATTGTACTCTATGCTACTTTCTCCCCACCCCCACCCCGCTCTCATTTATCTCTCCACCCTGCAGCCACCCTGCCTCTATTCCTGATGAAGGGCTTTTGCCTGAAACGTTGATTTCCCCTGCTCCTCGAATGCTGCCTGACCTGCTGTGCTTTTCCAGCATCACTCTAATCTAGACTCTGGTTTCCAGCATCTGCAGTCCTTGTTTTTACCTTAATATTTTCAAGTCTAGTGACCCTTCTTCAGAAGTAGAGAAGTCTTGTGGCAACTCTACAGACATAGGTGAGATCACATTTGGACTACAGTGCACAGTTTTGACCTCCTTACTAAAGGAGGGATCGATTTAGAATTAGCTTTATTGTCTCATGTACTCACATGAGTACAGCTGTGACGATGCTGCTCCTTTAACAAGGTTATGTTGTCCTTGGCTATTTTTTTCAGAGAGGTTAAAAAAGCAGCGGTTTGACAGGTTTAGGTTTGAAGGGTTTTAGGGCCAATTTGATTATAGCTAACAGATACTGCCTCAGACAAAAGGCTTTCAAGTTTTTAAAAAAGCACTTGCACAATGAAAGGGGAGTGGCCAGTTTTCGCAGTTCAGCTTTTCTCTGGTTTGGTTTGGTTTGGTTTTTGCAGTGGTGAAGCTAGTGGATCCAGATAAGCAGGTCCATGCTGGTCCTCCCTCTCTCTGATATCTCTCATGTCAGATCCTAGATTTGATATTTTTTCCCTTTTTTGCCAAGGGGTATTTATGGGGACTGTTGCAGGAATTTGGAACAGCATCATTAAGTTGGGATAGTCTGTCGAGTTTTCAGCTCGGTTAAGTTATTCTGTATTCTGTTCTGTTTCGTTTGTGTTTCATTTAGTAATCATGCAAATAAATTCTGTTTTGTTTAAAACTCAGTGGTTGGGTTAGCTGCATCTCTCCTGGAATATCTGTGTTACACCTGTTTAAAACAACTAGAAAGGTAAGGGTCCAGGCTACTTGCTTGAAATGTTTGAGGGGGTCTGGCCTGGTCCATAACAAATTGAGAAGTGTACAAGTCATTGCATCTTAGTAATAAGGTCCCTAGGTACAACACTTTAACTCCCCCTCCCACTCTCCCAAGGACATGTAGGTCCTGGGCACCTCGTCCAGTGCCAAACCCTAGCTACCTGATGCCTGGAGGAAGAATGCCTCATCTTCTGCCTTGGGACTCTCCGCCCACACGGGATCAATATGGATTTCATCGGTTTCCTCATCTCCCCTCCCCCCCGCCTTATCCCAGATCCAGCCTTTCCACTCGGCACTACCTTCCTGAACTGTCCCACCTGTCCGTTTTCCTTCCCACCTGTCCACCCCACCCTCCTCTCCAACCTATCACCATTATCCCCACCTCCATCTACCTATCGTGGACTCAGCTACCTCCCCCTACCTCCCCGCCCCCCCCAGCCCCACCTCCATCCCATTTATCTCTCAGACCCACAAAGAACTGATGAAGGGCTTATGCCTGAAACGTTGATTCTCCTGCCCCTCGGATGCTGCCTGACCTGCTGTGCTTTTCCAGCATCACACTCTCGACAGTTTCTACAGTCACATTTCTGAGAAAAATAGAGAAGTAAAAAGTCCAGCATTGTATATTTTAGGAATAAATTATAAAATGGAGAATTGTAGAATGGAGTCACATTGGAAGCAGTTCAGTGAAGGTTCGCTAGGCTGGTTCTGGAGGGAAGGGTTTTCTATGAGCCAAGGTTGAGTAAGTTGGGTCTGTCCTCACTGCAGTGTCAAATAAGATGGAATAGTCTTATTGAGACATTCTGAGAGGGTGTTGGGGGGGTGGGTAAGTGGGGAACAGAGCAGACAAGAAAGTTGTGTTAACCCCATGATCTTATTGAAGAGAGGAGCAGGCCTGAGTGACTGATTGGCCTACCTCATTTTGTGAATTCGGAAGAAGTACTGAAATGAATAGAGCAAACAAATTGAGCCTAGTTTTGCATTAGCTCTGGGCCAAAGCACCCATTTAGCTGGTCAGGCTCATTTCTGGCTCTGACCAGACCATTTGATTTCATCGAATCTCTACAGAGCGGAAGGAGGTCATTCGGCCTTCCAAAGGGCATACCACCCAGATCCAGGGCTCTAACCTATCCCCATTAACATTTTCCAGGGCCAGTCCACCTCACCTGCACATCCCTGAACACCATGGACAATTTAGCGTGGCCAATCCACCTAGCCTACACATCTTTGGACTGTGGGAGGAAACCGGAGCACCCGGAGGAAGCCCACGCAGACACGGGGAGAACGTGCAAACTCCACACAGATAGTTACCGAAAATGGAATCGAATCCAGTTCCCTGGCACTGTGAAGCAGCATTTAAATGCACTGAGATTTGAGTTAATAAGCAGACGTTTGTCATTCTGGAGAGATCAGGGAGTAATAATAATTGAAGTTTGCAAGGAACTGCGCCATTGTCAGGGAAATAATTAGAGGCTTCCACAGATGACATAAATATTCTTAATTTTTTTCCCTCGGAAGCATAGGCCCCAAGTCTTGTTTGCCTCAGCTCTGATATTATCTCTTCAGCAGACACAGCGCATACTGCGAATAGAAAATGCAGATTTCTTACACTCCCCGAGGATAACCAGTCTATTGAATTCAAAAGGGTGTTGGCAGTGGGAACAGGCATGTGATCACAGCTGTCCACACTGCACTGGTCATAGGGTCCATTGTACAGAACGGAATCACGGGCAGAAGTGAAAATAATTCGTCTGTGGTTTCACTATCAGTTTTGAGGTAACCGTTTCACTCTCCGATCTCTCAGGATGTGAAACAAAAAACCCTAACATCTCCAGATGCCAACATTTAATCCATTGGTACAAACCCAGTAATATTCCTTTAGTTAATATTAGTCATAACCCAAAGCTGACAGGTCTTTGTTGCAACATTAATTTTACTGAGAGTTGTCATCTCTATGTACTCTGCATTTGGCATAACTTATAAATTTATAGCACATTTAGCCAATTTCTCATTTTGCTTCATGTCTGTCTAAAGTACTCTGCAAAATACTTTTCTCGAAGGCAGCGGGGTAGGGTAGTAGGATAGTTAAGAAGGCACACAGGATGCTAGCTTCTGTCAGTTGAAGTGCAGATGAATAAGAGTAGGGATGATGTGGAGCAGCTGGTGTTGGACTGGGGTGGACAAAGTTAAAAATCACACAACACCAGGTTATAGTCCAACAGGTTTGCTAGAAATTCTGTATTTTACAATCTTTCCCTCCACAACAACCCGATGAAGGAGCAGCGCTTCAAAAGCTAGTGCTTCCAAATAAACCTGTTGGACTAAAGCCTGGTGTTGTGTGATTTTGTTTAACTAAGGGTAGGGGGTTTATGTTGAAACTTGAAAGATCGTTGTAAAAACTGAAAGAACTGTGGATGCTGTAAATCAGGAACAAGAACACAAGTTGCTGGAAAAGCTCAGCAGGTCTGGCAGAATCCGTGAAGAAAAATCAAAGTTAACGTTTCGGGTCTGCTGATCCTTGGTTTGGTTGCTACTGGTGCACTGTGTGCAGTTCTGGTGACCACAGTGTAAGAAAACTGTGATTGTCCTGGAGGGGGTGCAGAGGACGTTCACCAGGATGTTGCCTGGGATGGAGCTGTTTAGCAACAAAGAGAGACCGTATAAGCTTGGGTTGTTTTCTTTGGAACAAAGAAGGTGGAGACGGGACCTCGTAGAGGTGTATAATATTATGAGGGGCATTGACATGGTGGATAGAATGCAGCTTGTTCCCCTCATTTGTCGAGTCAAGAACAAAGAGGCATATTTTGTAGTGAAAGGCAGGAGGTTTAGAGAGGATTTGTTAAAATAAGATTGTGTAGGTTTGGGATGCACTGCCTGGGAAGATAGCTGATGCAGGAAACCTCACAACCTTTCAGAACAAGGTGCCCCATGGGAGAATGATTAGCAAGGTTAGATCGCCTGGAATACAGGGAGAACTAGCCATTTGGATACAGAACTGGCTCAAAGATAGAAGACAGAGGGTGGTGGTGGAGGGTTGTTTTTCAGACTGAAGGCCTGTGACTAGTGGAGTGCCACAAGGATCGGTGCTGGGTCCACTACTTTTTGTCATTTATATAAATGATTTGGATGCGAGCATGAGAGGTACAGTTAGTAAGTTTGGAGATGACACCAAAATTGGAGGTGTAGTGAACAGCGAAGAGGGTTACCTCAGATTACAACAGAATCTTGATCAGATGTACCAATGGGCTGAGAAGTGACAGATGGAGTTTAATTTAGATAAATGTAAGTTGCTGCATTTTGGGAAAGCAAATCTTAGCAGGACTTATACACTTAATGGTAAGGTCCTAGGGAGTGTTGCTGAACAAAGAGACCTTGGAGTGCAAGTTCATAGCTCTTTGAAAGTGGAGTTGCAGGAAGGTAGGATAGTGAAGAAGATGTTTGGTATGCTTTCCTTTATTGGTCAGGGAATTGAGTATTGGAGTTGGGAGGTCATGTTGCAGCTGTACAGGACATTGGGTAGGCCACTTGGAATATTGCGTGCAATTCTGGTCTCCTTCCTATTGGAAGTATGTTGTGAAATTTGAAAGGGTTCAGAAAGGATTTACAAGGATGTTGCCAAGGTTGGAGGATTTGAGCTAAATGGAGAGTTGAATAGGCTGGGGCTGTTTTCCCTGGAGCGTCGGAGGCTGAGGGGTGACCTTATAGAGGTTTATAAAATCATGAGGGGCATGGATAGGATAAATAGACAAAGTCTCTTCCCTGGGATGAGGGAGTCCGGAACTAGAGGGCATAGGTTTAGGGTGAGAGGGGAAAGATATAAAAGAGACCAGAGGGGATTTTTTTCATGCAGAAGGTGGTACATGTATTGAATGAGCTGCCAGAGGAAGTGGTGGAGGCTAGTACGATTGCAACATCTAAAAGGCATTTGGATGGGTATATGGATCGGAACGGTTTGGAGGGATATGGCAGGTGGGACTAGATTGGGTTGGGATATCTGGTCGGCATGGACGGGTTGGATTGAAGGGTCTGTTTCCATGCTATCCCTATGACTCTGTAACTTCTAAGTACTTGGATGAGCCTTTGAAATGTCATAGCATTCAAGGCTTGTGTGGGAAAGTAGGACTAGATCAGCATATACATGATGGACTAAAGGGCCTTTTCTGTGTTAAATGTCACTATAGAGGTACATATTCATTTTTTTAAAATGTGGGGATGATGTCAAAGGTGCCTTCAAACAGAGTGAATTTTCATAAATACAATGAACTGTGGATGCTGGAAATCTGAAACAAAAACAGAGTGTGCCAGAGAAACTCAGCAGGTCTTGCACCATCTGTAGAGAGAAGTGCTACGAGACTTGCTGAGTTTCTCTACCGCTCGCTGTTTTTGTTTCAAAGTGGATTTTAGAAAGAGTCGGAAAACCAGTTGGGCAAAATTTCAGGCAGTTCCAGAAAAGAGGGGCATAGCAACAAATAGAATGCCGCAGAGGAAGAAGGAGCAGAGAACGGCCAGTGTCAAAAGCTGCTCATGAAACAAAATAAATCGAGTGAACATATAGAAGGATTTGGTAAAATAATGTTCCTCAAATCAATTCATTGGGCACAGAACACTACTGAACTTGTTGAGGACTCTCGTTATGGGCTTTGTGGAAATGCAGTAGATGTCAAGCAGAGAGATATTGGGAATTATTTTTGGGGATGGGAGTTTCATTGGTTAGGCCAGTAGAGTCATAGAGTCATACAGCACAGAAACAGACCCTTCAGTCCAACGCACCCATGCTGATCAACTTTCCCAAACTGAACTTGTCTCATTTGCCTGTGGTTGGCCCATATCCCTCTGAACCTTTCCAAATCATGTTCCTATCCAAATGTCTTTTACCTGCATCTACCACTTCCTCTGGTTGTGAATTCCACATATGAACCACCCTCTGTGAAAAAGTTGTCCCTCAAGTACCTTTTAAATCTTTCTCCTCTGACCTTAAACCTGTGCCCCCTAGTTTTGAACTTGCCCACTCTAGGGAAAAACCTTTGCTATTCACCTTATCTATGCCTTCACGATTTATAAACCTTTATAAGATCACCCCTGAACTTCCTATGCTCCAGTGAGAAACATCCCAGCCTATTCAACCTGTCCTGAAAACTCAAATCCTCCAGTCTTGGCAACATTCTGGTAAATCTTTTTCTGAACCCTTTCCAATTTAATAATGTCCTTCCTATGCAGGGCAACCAGTTCCGTACACCGTACTCCAAAAGTGGCCTCACCAATGTCCTATACAGCCTCAACATAATGTTCCAACTCCCATACTCAGTGGGGTCTGACCAATAAAGACAAGCATGCCAAACACCTTCTTAACTATCCTCTCTAGCTTACAAAGAACCTGAACCCCTCGGTCTCTCTGTTCTACAGCCTTACCCAGGAGCCTATCGTTAACTGAATTAGTCCTACCCTTGTATGTTTTACCAAAATGTAATACCTCCTATTTATCCAAATTAAACTCCATCTGTCATTCCTCAGCCCATCGGCCCAATTGATCAAAATCCCTTTGTAGTCTTAGATAACCTTTCTCACTGTCGACTGTATCACCAATTTTGGTGTCATCTTCAAACTTACTAACCACATTATTAAATTCTCAACCAAATCAATTATACAAATTACAAAAACAGACCCAGCACCAATCCCTGCAGAACACTACTGGTCACAGGCCTCCAGTCCCAAAAACTACCCTCCATCCTCTGTCTCCTTCTGTCAAGCCAATTTTGTATCCAATATTTGATGCCCATCCTAAATTGTCTTTGAGAAAGTGGGTGGTGGCACAGTGGCTCAGTGGTTAGCACTGCTGCCTCACAGCACCAGGGTCCTGGGTTCGATTCCCACCTGTCTGTGTGGAGTTTACATATTCTCCCCTTGTCTGCGTGGGTTTCCTCCGGGTGCTCTGGTTTCCTCCCACAGTCCAAAGATATGCAGGTCAGATGAATTGGCCATGCCAAATTGCCCACAGTGTTCGGTGTGTTAGTCAGGGGTAAATACAGGGGAGGGGACTGGGTTTGGGTGGGTTTCTCTTCGGAGGGGTGGTGTGGACTTGTTGGGCCGAATGGCCTGTTCCGGCACTATAGAGAATCTAATCTAATCTAATCTAAAAGTGGTGGTGAACTACCTTGTTGACTTGTTGAACCACTGCAGAGTGTAGTGTAGGTAGTGCTATTACAGAATATTCTGGAATATTGACCCAGGTCTATTTCCAAGTGCAGATGGTATGCTACTAAGTGAAACATTGAAATTATTGCACCTAAAGATGATAAGAAATAGGAGGAATAGTCCATTTAGCCCCTTGAGCCTGCTCCACCATTCAATAAGTTATTGATTGATCCCATTTTGGCCTCAGAGCAGTCCTTTCTGGTCCACCATGACTCTTAACTTGCATGCCAAGTGAAACATTCACTCATTCAGTGTTGTATAAGTTCAATGCTCCAGCCTCCACTTCTTGCATGGGGAGAGAATTCCTCAGACTAACAACCCTCTCAGAGCAGAATTCCCTTTACAATTCCGTATTGAATGGGAAGCTCCTTATTTTTTAAAATGTCCTGTCTAATTCTAGATACACCCCCACCCCCAAGAAAGGTAAGATTCTCTCAGCTTCTGTTTTGTCAAGTACCCTCAGAATCTTGTGTATTTCACTAAGATCCCCTATCATTTCTTCAAACTCCAATGAATATCGATCCAACCTTTCCACATAAGATCACCCCCCAATCTCAGGAAGAGGTTGAGTGAGGTTTTTCTGACCAGCTTCTAATGCAATTGTAACTACTTTTGATCAACCTGTTGGGACACACAGAGGAGCTGGAACTTGAGTCTGAACCTTCTGACCTCAAGGTAGGGACACTATCACTGGCCCATCAAAGCCCTCATAAAATCAAGTGCCCTAGGTGGGACTCAGACTAAATTCCTGGTTTAGAAGGCCAATGCCATATCCAGAAGGACCCACTGAGGCTCAAAGTATAGGTATGTCAGGAATAAAAGAATGACTAGGGTAGGAATGGGTTCAGTCAAGGATAGTAGTGGGAAGTTGTGTGTGGAGGCTGAAGAGATTGGGGAGATACTGAATGAATACTTTTCGTCAGTATTCAATCAGGAACAGGACATTATTGCCAATGTGAATACTGAGTCACAATTAATTAGAATGGACGGCTTTGAGGTATGTAGGGAAGAGGTGTTGGAAATTCTGGAAAGGCTGAAAATAGCTAAGTCCCCTGGGCCTGATGGCATTTATCCCAGGATTCTCTGGGAAGCAAGGGAGGAGATTGCAGAGCCATTGGCCTTGATTTTTCTGTCCTCGTTGTCTACAGGAATAGTGCCAGAAGACTGGAGGCTAGCAAATGTGGTTCCCTTGTTCAAGAAGGGGAGTAGGGATAACCCTAGTAACTATAGGCCAGTGAGTCTCACTTCTGTTGTGGGCAAAGTCTTAGAGAGAATTGTAAGGGATAGGATTTATGAACATCTGGATAGGAATATTGTGATCAAGGATAGTCAGCATGGTTTTGTGAAGGGCAGATCGTGCCTCACAAACCTTATTGAATTCTTTGAGAAGATGACTAAGGAGGTGGACGAGGGGAAAGCGGTGGATGTGGTGTATATGGATTTTAGTAAGGCATTTGATAAGGTTCCCCATGGTAGGCTTCTGCAAAAAATACAGAGGTAGGGCATTGAGGGTGAGTTGGAGGTTTGGATTAGGAATTGGCTGGCTGGAAGAAGACAGAGGGTAGTAGTTGATGGTAAAGGTTCATCTTAGAGTGCAGTTACTAGCGGTGTTCCGCAAGGATCTGTTTTGGGACCATTGCTGTTTGTCACTTTTATAAATGACCTGGAGGAGGGGCTAGAAGGTTGGGTGAGCAAGTTTGCAGATGATACGAAAGTCGGTGGAGTTGTTGAAAGTGAGGAAGGATGTGTCAGGTTACAGCGGGATATAGATAAGCTGCAGAACTGGGCAGAAAGGTGGCAAATGAAGTTCAATGTGGGTAAGTCTGAGGTGATTCACTTTGGTAAGAGTAACAAAAAGATGGGGTACTGGGCTAATGGTCGGATACTTGGTAGTGTGGATGAGCAGAGGGATCTTGGTGTCCATGTACACAGATCTCTGAAAGTTGCCACCCAGGTAAATAGTGCAGTGAAGAAGGCAAATGGCGTACTGGCTTTTATTGGTAGAGGAATTGAATTCTGGAGTCCTGAGGTCATGTTGCAGTTGTATATGACTCTGGTGCGGCCTCATCTGGAGTATTCTGTGCAGTTTTGGTCGCCATACTATAGGAAGGATGTGGAGGCACTGGAACGGGTGCAGAGGAGGTTTACCAGGATGTTGCCTGGTATGGTAGGAAGATCCTATGAGGAAAGGCTGAGGCACTTGGGGCTGTTTTCATTGGAGAAAAGAAGGTTTAGGGGTGACTTGATAGAGGTGTACAAGATGATTAGGGGGTTAGATAGGGTTGACCATGCGAACCTTTTTCCACATATGGAGTCAGCTATTACGAGGGGGCATAGCTTTAAATTAAGGGGTGGTAGGTATAGGACAGATGTTAGGGGTAGATTCTTTACTCAGCGAGTCGTGAGTTCATGGAATGCTCTGCCAGTAGCAGTGGTGGACTCTCCCTCTTTATGGGCATTTAAACGGGCACTGGATAGGCATATGGAGGATAGTGGGCTAGTGTAGGTTAGGTGGGCTTGGATCGGCGCAACATCGAGGCCAAAGGGCCTGTACTACGCTGTATTCTTCTATGTTCTATGTTCTATGTTCTAAAGTAGTGAACCAGATGGTTTCTTGCAAAAACTGACAGGTCCTCATTCTATTTTGAATTATAGATTTGTCTTGAATTTAATATATCCTTCCTTAAATAAGGAACCCAACATTGTATACGTTCTCCCGATGTGTAAGGTCATTGTAAGGCATGTACAAGGGATGTTATTGAAGGGAAATAGCTCAGCAATGACCATGGAAATGTTTCTCTCAGTCCACAGCAATCCTCAAAATCTCTTCCAGTTACTGTCATCTACAACCTAGTGAGGTAACTGAAACCAGCCCAGGAGATCATGTGGAACAAGACAAACACACACAGACACTTTAACTGTCTGCAGTCTCTGCACCAGTTGGGAAGAGGTCCTGAATCCTTTGCAGTGAGCATCCACCACACAGACCGTGATTCCAGAGAATCTGCAGAACTGCTCCAATGTTCAGGCTTTTCCTACCCCCTCTCAGCTCCGTTCTGTGCGTTCTGAAATAATCTTTCATTGGAGATGCAAAACAATCCTTTATTCATATCATGGGCTTCTATTCAGAGGCTTTTTTGGTTCTACCTCTGAACCAGGGATCGAATCTCACCTGCTCCCGAGGTGTGCAAGAATATCACTGAGCAGTTCGATTAGAAATATCTGGATGTCCATTGACTCTAAGTCTACCCATCTTTAAAGGGAATGAACCAAGTTTTTTTAAGCTCTCCATGTAACTGAGGTTCTTTAAACTGGAAATTAATCTTGTATCACCCCCTCTAAAAGGACATTGTATTACTCAGACTGTTGGAGGACCTAAAATGGATAGAGATACTGTAACCTGTTGCATATCAAATGGTGCTGTTGTGGGAGTAGTTCCTATCTCTGGATTAGGAGGCCCACCTGCTCCAGTGGTATTTCTGAACAGCTGGAGGAGAGAATATCTAGAGTGTCCGAGGCCGAATCAATGAAGTGTAGAGCTCAACATGAGTCTCTTCAGCCTGTTCTGACTGCTGACTGTCCAACTGAGCAACTAACCCATTACCATCCTCCCACCTTCTCACTGCAGCTCTTCCACATGTTTCATTTTCAGTTAATAATCTGATTCCCTCTTGAAATCTTCCATTCATACTGAGCATTACTGTTAACAACCCAATAATCAGTTTGTGTAGTTACAGTTTCTTTATGTTGGTGTTTGACCATCAGTGAACTGTGTGAATAATAAAAGGTCTTGTTCTCTCTTGGCTTATTCAACATGCAAATGATGCATAATTCTATGTTATCTGACAGTGTGTTTATCTGGTGGGAGATGGTACCATTGTGCTAATGTCATTGGACTGGAAATCCAGAACTCCAGGCTGATATTTGGGGAATGTGGATTCAAATCCCATTATGGTCGATGGTGAAGTATGAATTCTATAAAATTTGGAATTTAGAGGCTGGTCTAATAATGTGTAAATACAGTCGGTTCTGCTAAAACACGCGTTTCTGCAATGCAAATTAGCTATAACATGATTAAAGAATTTAGACCATTATTTGTAGAATGTGAACTTTCCTTCCCTGTATTGATGCTAACGCAATTCTAGCCCCATTGGTTTAAGTGGTGCTGCTATTATGCAATTTTCTTATAACGTGGGATTGCAAGGAAACTGAACTATCGCGTTATATCAGAAGAGACTGTGCTATAAATCGTTGTAACAACTCCTGTAGTTCACTAATACTCTTTAGCAAAGGAAATCCAGGAACTGTGCAGCATAGAAAGAGTTCCTTCAGTCCAACTCATCCACGCCAACCAGATATCCTAAATTAATCTAGTCCCATTTGCCAACGTTTGGCCCATATCCCTCTAAACCTGTCCTTACGTGTTATAGTGTACCAGATCCACAATGTGACTGACTCTCAACTGCTTTCTGAAATGAAGTGGAGGTGCCGGTGTTGGGCTGGCATGGACAAAGTCAGAAATCACATGACACCAGGTTAATGTCCAACAGTTTTATTTGAAATCACAAGCTTTTGGATTTGGTGGGTTGGTACCTGGGACTTCGATGTTGTGGCTATTACGGAGACATGGCTAGATCAGGGACAGGATTGGCTGTTGCAGGTTCCAGGGTTTAAATGTTTTAGTAGGGTCAGAGGTGGGGGCAAAAGAGGGGGGGGTGTGGCTTTGCTTGTCAAAGATAGTATTACAGCGGTGGAAAGGAAGATGGACGAAGATTTGCCATCTGAGGTAGTTTGGGTGGAGGTTAGGAATAGGAGAGGTGAGGTCACCCTGTTAGGAGTCTTTTACAGGCCTCCTAATAGTCCTAGAATCGTTGAAGAAAGGATTGTGAAGATGATTCAGGAGAAGAGCGACAGTAATAGGGTGATTGTTATGGGAGACTTTAACTTTCCTGATATTGATTGGGAAAGCTATAGCTCAAGTTCGTTAGATGGGTCAGTGTTTGTGCAATGTGTGCAGGAGAGTTTCCTGACACAATATGTAGATAAGCCTACAAGAGGTGAGGCCATACTGGATTTGGTTCTGGGTAACGAACCAGGCCAGGTATTAGAACTAGAGGTAGGTGAGCACTTTGGGGACAGTGACCACAATTCGGTGATTTTTACTCTCGTGATGGAGAGGGATAAGTGTGTACTACAGGGCAAGAGTTATAGCTGGGGGCAGGGAAATTATGATGCGTTGAGGCATGACTTAGGATGTGTGGATTGGAAAAGTAGATTCCAAGGCAAGAGCGTAATTGATATGTGGAACTTGTTCAAGGAGCAACTATTGAGTGTCCTTGATAAGTACGTACCTATCAGGCAGGGAGGAAAGGGTCGTGTGAGGGAGCCGTGGTTTAATAAGGAGTTGGAATCCCTTGTTAAACGGAAGAGGGCGGCCTTTGTAAAGATGAGGCGTGAAGGTTCAATAGGGGCAATTGAGAGTTATAAGGTAGCCCGGAAGGACCTGAAGAGAGAGCTAAGAGCAGCAAGGAGGGGACATGAAAGGTCCTTAGTTGGTAGGATTAGGGAAAACCCTAAGGCTTTCTATAGGTATGTTAGGAATAAAAGAATGACTAGGGAAGGAATAGGTGTGGAGGCTGAAGAGATTGGGGAGGCGCTGAATGAATACTTTTCGTCAGTATTCACTCAGGAACAGGACATTGTTGTCGATATAAATACTGAGGCACGAATAAGTAGAATGGATGGCTTTGAGATATGTAGAGAAGAGGTGTTGGAAATTCTGGCAAGGGTGAAAATAGATAAGTCCCCTGGGCCTGATGGTATTTATCCTAGGATTCTCTGGGAAGCAAGGGAGGAGATTGCAGAGCCATTGGCCTTGATTTTTGTGTCCTCTTTGTCGACAGGAGTAGTGCCAGAGGACTGGAGGCTAGCAAACGTGGTTCCCTTGTTCAAGAAGGGGAGTAGGGATAATCCTAGTAACTATAGGCCAGTGAGTCTCACTTCTGTTGTGGGCAAAGTCTTAGAGAGAATTGTAAGGGATAGGATTTATGCACATCTGGATAAGAGTGATGTGATCAAGGATAGTCAGCATGGTTTTGTGAAGGGCAGGTCGTGCCTCACAAACCTTATTGAATTCTTTGAGAAGGTGACTAAGGAGGTAGATGAGGGGAAAGCGGTAGATGTGGTATATATGGATTTTAGTAAGGCGTTTGATAAGGTCCCCCATGGTAGGCTACTGCAGAAAATACAGAGATATGGCATTGAAGGTGAGTTGGAGGTTTGGATTAGGAATTGGCTCTCTGGAAGAAGACAGAGGGTAGTAGTTGATGGCAAAGGTTCATCTTGGAGTGCCGTCACTAGCGGTGTTCCGCAAGGATCTGTTTTGGGACCATTGCTGTTTGTCATTTTTATAAATGACCTGGAGGAAGGGTTAGAAGGTTGGGTGAGCAAGTTTGCGGATGATACGAAAGTCGGAGGAGTTGTAGACAGTGAGGAAGGATGTGGCAGGTTACAGCGGGATATAGAGAAGCTGCAGAACTGGGCAGAAAGGTGGCAAATGGAATTCAATGTAGCTAAGTGTGAAGTGATTCACTTTGGTAAGAGTAATAAAAAGATGGATTACTGGGCTAATGGTAGACTACTTGGTAGTGTGGAAGAGCAGAGGGATCTTGGTGTCCATGTACACAGATCTCTGAAAGTTGCCAACCAGGTAAATAGTGCAGTGAAGAAGGCATATGGCGTACTGGCTTTTATTGGTAGAGGAATTGAGTTCCGGAGTCCTGAGGTCATGCTGCAGTTGTATAAGACTCTGGTGCGGCCGCATCTGGAATATTGTGTGCAGTTTTGGTCGCCATACTATAGGAAGGATGTGGAGGCACTGGAACGGGTGCAGAGGAAGTTTACCAGGATGTTGCCTGGTATGGTAGGAAAATCCTATGAGGAAAGGCTGAGGCACTTGGGGTTGTTTTCATTGGAGAAAAGAAGGTTTAGGGGTGATTTGATAGAGGTGTACAAGATGATTAGGGGGTTAGATCGGGTTGACAGTGAGAACCTTTTTCCACGTATGGAGTCAGCTATTACAAGGGGGCATAGCTTTAAATTAAGGGGGGGTAGATATAGGACTGATGTTAGGGGTAGGTTCTTCACTCAGCGAGTCGTAAGTTCATGGAATGCCCTGCCAGTAGCAGTAGTGGACTCTCCCTCTTTATGGGTATTTAAGCGGGCATTGGATAGGTATATGGAGGATAGTGGGTTAGTGTAGGTTAGGGATGCTTTGATCGGCGCAACATCGAGGGCCGAAGGGCCTGTACTGCGCTGTATTCTTCTATGTTCTATGTTCTATTAAAACCCTTGCATTAGGGATGGAGCAAACATTACTGGGATCACAATTTTATTTAAGTCTTCCGTATCAGGGCATGGCTAGGGTAATTAGGCAAAGTCTTTTCCCTGGGGTCGGGGAGTCCAGAACTAGAGGGCATAGATTTAGGGTGAGAGGGGAAAGATATAAAAGAGACCTAAAGGGCAACTTTTTTCATGCAGAGGGTGGTACGTGTTTGGAATGAGCTGCCAGAGGAAGTGGTGGAGGCTGGTACAATTACAACATTTAAGAGGCGTTTGGATGGGTATATGAATAGGAAGGGTTTGGAGGGATATGGGCTGGGTGCTGGCAGGTGGGACTAGATTGGGTTGGGATATCTGGTCGGCATGGACGGGTTGGACCGAAGGGTCTGTTTCCATGCTACGTCTCTATGACTCTATGACATACACAATCACAGTGGGAAGTGTGGTTTTGGTCAAGCTGTTTAGTAAACCAAATTTTTAAACATATTTCACAGTGTTCAAAGTTTGTGAGAAGATTTGTAGCTCGGGTGCTTGTTGTTGTGGTTCTGTTCCCCAAGCTGGGAATTTGTGTTGCAGATGTTTCGTCCCCTGTCTAGGTGACATCCTCAGTGCTTGGGAGCCTCCTGTGAAGCGCTTCTGTGTTGTGACTCTGTTGTATAGGTGCAAAAGAAGTTGCACAAAAGAAACTGCATCAAGACACTGTTCAAAAGGACCACAACACACTGCAGTACACCAGAACTGCAAAAAGAGGAAGAAGAACACCTCTATAATTTATTCGCCAAAAACGGATACCCGTGCAATTTCATCAACAGCTGCCTAAGGGAAAGACAACGGAATGAGGACAGGAAGACAGCTAACGATCCGCATCCATGAACACCAACTAGCCACGAAATGACACGACCAGCTATCCTTCGTAGCCACACACGCAGATGACAAGCAACATGAATTCGACTGGGACAACACGACTATTATAGGACAAGCCAAACAGAACAGCCAGGGAATTCCTAGAAGCATGGCACTCATCCACAGATTCTATCAACAAACACATCGACCTGGACCCAATATACCGGCCACTGCAGCGGACAGCTGGAACTGACAACTGGAAGCGGCAGAGACAGGCCACTATAAATGCCGGAGGGAAGATCACAGAAGTGCTTCACAGGAGGCTCCCAAGCACTGAGGATGTCACCTAGACAGGGGACGAAATGTCTGCAACACAAATTCCCAGCTTGGCGAACAGAACCACAACAATATTTCACAGTGTTTTCTTCCCTGGTCTAAATCTATCAGTTACAAAAGACTCACGTGCTTCATTGTACACTTCACATGGATCTGTTAAGAGTTAAATAAGTGGGACAGAAATCAGTATTGCAAAGAATACAATAACCTAATTAATAACTGACTCCCATTAAAGTCTGGAAAATACAAGCAGTTAATCAAAGGTAAATGAGTTAACTGCTTGGATGAGCATGTCATTTGTGTTTTACGCAACTTGCATCCCAATAATGCTCCGAGACTTGGCTTTTGTGTGTGCATAGGATTGGGATAAAACTGTAATAGTGAGAATGGGAACCTTGACAATGTACTTACTTGGTCGCTGTCATTACCTGTAACTCCAAACAATTTGCCCCTTGACAATGGAGGGAGAGAACAGCAATAATCAAGAGGCAGAAATTTCACTGCATTAAGCAAAGGTTAAACAGGCTAGAACTCTCATTGGAGTTTAGAAAAATGCAAGATGATCTCATTGAAACAGACTGGATTCTTAAAGGGGCTTGATAGGATCAGTGCTGAGAAGATGTTCCCCCTATTGGGAGAGTCTAGGACCAGAGGGCAGAGGTTCTGAATAAAGAGGGACCAATTTAAGACTGAGATGAGGTGGTATTTCTTCTTTCAGAAGTCTTTGGAATTCCTTACCACAGGGAGCTGAGAGGACAAAGTCCTTGTGTATATTTAAGGCTGAGATAGATAGATCTTTGATCAGTCAGAGAACCAAGGATTATTGGGAAATGGCAGGAAAGTGGACATGAGGAATGTTGGATCAGCCGTGATCCTATTGAATAGCAGAATAGGCTGAAGGGGCTGAATGGCCTCCTCTAGTTGCTATTTCGTGTGGTCTTATCAGTTCTGCAAATATAAAATGCCAATTATATGCCCATCCTTTTTCTGCATTAGGGTCCAAAAAGAATTAAACCATGTAAACTTCTTCAAAACTGCTAAGTCCTATAACAAAACATCAGTCCAAGTTGTACAAACAGCAAAATAGATGATAATTGATTTGGCAGCTTCCAAATTGGGATGATGATGCAAGTAAATTGTGTAGTCATAATTCATAACATTGTTACAGACAGTCAGAATAAAGAATAAAATGATAAAGACCACGGACAATTATGACTATTTCAGCAGACAAATATTTGTAATATTTTGCAAACTGCAGGTCTCCTAGAGAATGAAAACAAAAGGTGAACAGCACTTGATATTTTAAGACTGAAATCCAGGATCTTGTATTGGGAGGTTGAGTTATTACGTTCTCAATCACTGTTGGTGAGTTTTGTAAAGTAGGGGTAGGGCTGGCTTGTGATCTGTTCATTCTGTGGATATACAGCAGAAGCTGGAAGCCCAGCATGTGAGTAAGCTGTGTGCGCCTGACTCGTTTTCTGTCTTCATTCCAGGGTGACTGTTCTCATTTCTCCCAGTTATCATGAACCGTCTCATCGATGTTTGAGGGGTCCAACCTCCTCTCGTGGCTCGCCGAGGGGTTCCTGGGTCACACTCAATGGACACAGTTAAACAGTGGAGCACTCCCCTTCGTCAGCTGTGGTAACCCAAGAGAACCTCGTACTCCTGGATTTGAGTGACAGCAAATGATTTGCAATGGTGACATGAAACGCAAGAGGGAAGATTTTTATTTTCTGAAGGCAGAAACAACCGCGCTACTTTAAATCTCGGAAGAGGGAGGACATAAAGCATGAGTTTCCTGAGCAGACTGCGTCGGCTGTTTCGACAACTCACGTTGCAGGGAGTGCTTCTGTTACTCTTTGCCTTCTGCATGGTTACTGTGTTCATCTCCGCCTATTACCTGTACATCGGAACCAAGCAAGAGACGGAACTTTCCAGCGAAGTCCAGCGTCCTGACTGTGACGACTCCAGAGTCACCCCGTCCAGGCTATTCCCAACCAAGCCCATGAAGGCAGTGGATGTCTCTCGCACTGACCCTGTGGTCCTGGTCTTTGTTGAAAGCATGTACACCCAACTGGGGCAGGAGATCGTGGCCATCCTGGAGACCAGTCGGTTCAAGTACCACACGGAGATCGCGCCAGGCAAGGGCGACATGCCCACATTGACAGATGAGGACAGAGGCCGCTTTGTCCTCGTTATATATGAGAACATTTTGAAGTACGTGAATCTGGATGCTTGGAACAGGGAACTGCTCGATAAGTACTGCATTGAGTACAGTGTTGGCATAATTGGCTTCTTCAAAGCGAATGAAAATAGTTTGCTCAGTGCCCAGCTAAAGGGCTTCCCTTTGTACCTCCACTCTAACCTGGGCCTCAAAGACTGCAGCATTAACCCCAAATCACCGCTTCTGTACATCACAAAAGCAAAGGAGGTGGAGAAGGGCTTCCTGCCGGGAGATGACTGGACAGTCTTCCAGTCCAACCATTCAACGTATGAACCCGTTTTGCTCGCCAAGACCAAATCCGCTGAGAACATCCCGCACATGGAGGTGGATGCTGCCCTTCATACAACTGTAGTGCAGGACCTGGGACTCCATGATGGGATACAGCGAGTGCTGTTTGGAAACAACATGAACTTCTGGCTCCACAAGCTTGTCTTTGTGGATGCGGTCTCCTTTCTGACAGGGAAGAGATTATCTCTCCCGCTGGACAGGTATATTTTAGTGGACATTGATGATATCTTTGTTGGCAAAGAGGGAACCAGGATGAAAGCAGAAGATGTGAAGGTAACCAGTTCTTTCCCCCTTCATTTTCTTAGTCTGCTCATGGGATGTGGGCACTGCTGGTTCGGCCAACAGTTATTGTCTCGTGCAGTGGTTCCTGAACTGGGGTTTCTCAATTAGATTTGATTAGATTACTTTACAGTGTGGAAACAGGCCCTTCGGCCCAACAAGTCCACACCGCCCCGCCGAAGCGCAATCCACCCATACCCCTACATCTACATTTACCCCTTACCTAACACTATGGGCAATTTAGCGTGGCCAATTCACCTAACCTGCACATCGTTTGGACTGTGGGAGGAAACCGGAGCACCCGGGGGAAACCCACGCAGACACGGGGAGAATGTGCAAACTCCACACAGTCAGTCGCCTGAGGCGGGAATTGAACCCGGGTCTCTGGCGCTGTGAGGCAGCAGTGCTAACCACTGTGCCACCATGCCACCCACTAATTACTGGTTGATACAGACATATCTTTGTTGCCTCTGTCAAAGAACGGAACAGAACATCACAGGAACAGGCCCTTTGACCCATCAAGTCCGTGCTGACACATGATGCCTTTCTAAGTAGAAACCCTTTTGCAGTATCCCCCTATCTCCTGTCAATTCATATATCTGTCAAGAACTTTGCTATTGTATCCACCTCCACCACCTCCTCTGGCAGTGCATTCCAGGCACTTCCCAGCCCCTGGACAAAAGAAAAGTGCCTCTCACATCACCACTAAATTACTCTCTTTGACCTTAAACCTATGCCCCTGAGTAAATGACACTTCTGCTCTGGGAGAAAGACTCCAACTAGCCATTTTGTCAATTCCTCTCATCATTTTGGAAACTTCTATCAGGTCCACCTCTCAGCCTTTGACGTTCAAGGGAAAACCAACCAAGTTTGTCCATAGCTAATACCCTTATAACCAGGCAACATCTTAGTAAACCGTTTCTGTACCCTCTCCAAAGCCTCCGCATCCCTCTGGGAGTGTGGCAACCAGAACTGTACATAATATTCCCAATGAGGCTGCACTAAAGTTCGAAACAGCCACAAAGTTACTTGCCATACTCTATGCCCCAACCGATGAAGACAAGCAATACTATATGCCTTCTGACCACTTTCTTCATTTGTTTTGCCATTTTCAGGGAATTGTGGGCCTGTACGCCTGGATCCCTTGAAATGTTGATGCTATTAAGGGTTCTGCCATTTACTGTGTACTTCCCTCCTACATTAGACCTTCCAAAATGCATCACCTCGCATATGTCCAGATTAAACTCCATCTGCCATTTCTCCGCCCCGGTCTCTAGCTGATCAGTATCCTGGTGTCCCCTCTTGACAATCCTTCCCACTATCTGCAGCTCTCCAATTTTTGTGACATCCACAAACTTACTGATCAGGCCACCTACATTCCCTTCATTTGTATATATTAAAAACAGCAGGGGTCCCAGCACCGATCCCCACAGAACACCACTGCTCATACATCTCCATTCAGAACAGTACCCTTCCACTGCCACTGTCTGTCTTCTATGGTTAAGCCAGTTCTATATTCATCTTCCAGCTCACCATTGACCACGTGTGACTTTGCCTTTTGTATCAGTTGGCCATGAGGGACCTTGTCAAAGGCCTTGCTAAAGTGCACATCGACAACATCCACCGCCCTGCCCTCATCAGTCACTTCCTCAAAGGATTCAATCAAATTTGCGAGACGTGACCTCCCCTGGCAAAGCGTACTGCTGTCGATCACTAATAATTCCATATTTTTTCAAATTGTTTAAATCCTATCCCAAAGAATCTTTTCCAGTAATTTTCCTACCACTGACATGAGGCACACTGGCCTGTAATTTGCCAGATTAACCCTGTTGCCCTTCTTAAACAGAGGAACTACACTGACTATTCTTCAGTCCCCAGGAACTCTCCTGCACCTAAAGAGGATACACAGATTTTGTACAAGGCCTCAGCAATTTCCTCACCTGTATCCTTCAGCATTCTGCTTTTCAAAACACACTGAACCCCTCCTCCTCTTTGCAATTGACATGCCCTGGGAAATCAACATACCCCTCTCTAGACTCACTATCCACCACGTCCTTCTCATATGTGAGTGCTGATGCAAATGATCGTGAAGGACCTCACTCACTTCCTCAAGGTCCACACACAAATTACCTTCCTTATCCTTGAGTAGGCCGACCCTTTAGGAGAAAGTGAGGACTGCAGATGCTGGTGATCAGAGCTGAAAATGTGTTGCTGGAAAAGCGCAGCAGGTCAGGCAGCATCCAAGGAGCAGGAGAATCGACGTTTCGGGCATGAGCCCTTCTTCAGGAATGAGGAGGGTGTGCCAAGTGGGCTAAGGTAAAAGGAGGGACTTAGGGGAGGGGCATTGGAAATGCGATAGGTGGAAGGAGGTTAAGGTGAGGGTGATAGGCTGGAGTGGGGGCAGGGGCGGAGAGGTCAGGAAGAAGATTGCAGGTTCGGAAGGTGGTGCTGAATTCGAGGGTTGGGACTGAGACAAGGTGGGGGGAGGGGAAATGAGGAAACTGGAGAAATCTGAGTTCATCCCTTGTGATTGGAGGGTTCCCAGGCGGAAGATGAGGCTACACTGGTCCCTAGGGTAGGTCCCTAGACCCACCCTTTCCCTAGCAACCCTCTTGTCTCTTATTTCTGTATTAAATGCCTTGGGATTTTCCCAATCCTGTTCGTCAAGAACCTTTCATAGCCTCTTTTAGCCCTTCTCATTCCCAGTTTAAGTTCTTTCCTGCTTTCTCTGTATTATTCAAGGAAACTTAAAAGGGTTGAGAAAAGATTTACAAGGATGTTGCCAGGGTTGGAGGCTGAACAGGCTGGGGCTGTTTTCCCTGGAGCATTGGAGGCTGAGGGCTGACCTTATAGAGGTTTATAAAATCATGAGGGGTATGGATAAGGTAAATAGACAAGGTCTTTTCCCTGGGGTTGGGGAGTCCAGAACTAGAGGGCATAGGTTTTGGGTGAGAGGGGAAAGATATAAAAGAGACCTAAGGGGCAACTTTTTCACGCAGATGGTGGTGCATGTGTGGAGTGAGCTGCCAGAGGAAGTGGTGGAGGCTGGTACAATTGCAATATTTAAAAGGCATCTGGATGTGTATATGAATAGGAAGGGTTTGGAGGGATATGGGCTGGGTGCTGGTAGGTGGGACTAGATTGGGTTGGGATATCTGGTCGGCATGGACGGGTTGATGCGAAGGGTCTGTTTCTGTGCTGTACATCTCTATGACTCTCTGACTGTATGACTCTATGACTCTCTGAATGTAAGACTCTGCCTGTCTACCATAAACCTTGAGTAGTCACCTTTTTCTTTCTGACAAAGCCCTTAATTTTTCTTGTCTTGCTGTCCTTATCCTTCACTTTGACTGGAACATGCTAGTCCTGAATACTAATCAACTGACCTTTGAAAGATTCCCTCATGCCAGATAAGGATTTACCCTCAAACTGCCACCCCCAATCCACATTCCCCAGCTCCTGCCTAATATTGCAGTAGTTAGCCTTTCCCCAATTAATACTTTCACCCAAGGACTATTCTTTGTCTTATCCACAAATAACGTAAAACCAGCAGAATTATGATCACTGTTCCCAAAATGCTCCCCCACTGAAATTTTGATCACTTGCCTGGGCCCATTCCCCAATACCAGGCCTAGTAGGGCCCCTTCCCTATTTGGATATTTACATATTGCTTCATGAAACCTCCACACCTTCCCCCCACCACACCCACCCCACCCCACCCTACCCCACCCTACCCCACCCTGGGTATTCCTAACAAATTACCCTCACCTTCCAGGTCCCTGGCATTAAGGGAGTTCTAGTCAATATAGAAGACATCAAATCACCCAAAACAACAAACCTTTTGTTTTCACATTTTTTCCTGTCATCTGTCCACATATCTGTTCCTGTATCTCCCACTGGCTATTGGGAGGCCTGTAGTCCAATCCCATCAAAGTGATTGATTGCATCTTTCCAATTCCTGAGCTCTCCCTGTATGGCCTTGTTGGATGAGCCCTCCCTCAATACAGCTGTGGTGTTCTCCCTAGTCAGTAACACAACTCCCCCACCTTGTTTAGATCCCTGTCTATCTTGCCTGAACCATCTTAATCCTGGAACATTAAGCTGCCAGTCTTGTCCCTCTCTTGACCATGTGTCTGTAATAGCTACAACATGATTTTATATATTAATCCAAGCTCTCTGTTCATCTGCCTTACCTATCATACTCCTCACTTAAAATAATTGCACTTCAGGCTGCCAGTCCCACAGCATTCAGTGCCTTTCCCTGGCTCTTTGCTGTTTGCTTTATTAGCCTTAGTCTCTGACTCCTCTTTGACTATTTTACTTGGTGACCTATGGCTCTGGTTCACACCTCCCTCCACACTAGTTTAAACCCGCCTGAGTGACAAATCCCACCATATTGCTAGCTGTAAATTGAACTAAGGCTGAACAGGCTGGGGCTGATATCGTTGGAGCGTCGGAGGCTGAGGGGTGACCTTATAGAGGTTTACAAAATCATGAGGGGCATGGATAGGATAAATAGACAAAGTCTTTTCCCTGGGGTGGGGTGGTCCAGAACTAGAGGGCATAGGTTTAGGGTGAGAGGGGAAAGATATAAAAGAGACCTAAGGGGCAACTTTTTCACGCAGAGGGTGGCACGTGTATGGAATGAGTTTCCAGAGGATGTGGTGGAGGCTGGTACAACTGCAACATTTAAGAGGCATTTGGATGGGTATATGAATAGGAAGGATTTGGAGGGATATGGGCCGGGTGCTGGCAGATGGGACTAGATTGGGTTGGGATATCTGGTCGGCATGGACGGGTTGGACCGAAGGGTCTGTTTCCATGCTGTATATCTCTATGTCTCTATGAATATTAAGTCAGTCTCAGTAATAGTGGCCATTGTTGTTAAAAAAGAACCAACTGGTCACTAATGCCCTTTAGGGAAGGAAATCTGCTGTCCTTACGTGGTCTGGTGACTCCAGACCCACAGCAATGTGATTGACTTATAATTGGCCTCTGAAATCAGAAGTCATGTGACACAAGGTTATAGTCCAACAGGATGATTTGAAATCATAAGCTTTGGAGCACTGCTCCTTCATCAGGTGAAGTGACAAAGGACTGTTGGACTAAAACCTGGTGTTGTATGACTTCTGACTTTGTCCACCCCAATTAAACACTGGTACCACTACATCACACCCTCTGAAATAGTGAAGGAAGCCACTGTGTTCAAGGACAGTCAGGGATGGGTAACAAGTGCTGACCTCACCAGCGATACCCACATCCCATGAAATAAGTTTTGAGAAAGAGCTGTGATTTGCGGTGAGGGCTTGTCCCAATTTGAGACTCATGCCCTGCCCGAACCTTGCTGTGGTTAGTTAGTGTGACTGACTCTTCCTTTGCTACTTTCTTTACAGGCTCTCCTTGAAACCCAGAAGCAATTGCGAGTCCACATTCCAAACTTCACCTTCAATCTGGGCTTCTCTGGAAAGTTCTATTACACTGGTGAGGCACTTTCCTTTATCCGGCCTGTCCCCCTCGGACTGTTGGTTATTGTGGCTTGATGCTGTGCTGTGTCCGCAAAATAAGGAAGCATTGGTCAACTTTTATATCATCACGGCAGCTGGATCCAGCCTAACAGGGGTGGGCGGGTTCATTTGACTCATTGAACCTGACAAGTGTTTAAGAGCATAACATAAAACGTACAAAATTAAAACATTTGGCCCCTTGAGCCCTTCCTGTCATTTGATAAGATAATGTCTGATTATACTTTTACATCTCAAATAAGACTGTACACACGCAGTGTTAAATTGGTAAAAAAATAGGTCCCTATTTATCTCCTGGTCAGAGGGCCCTTGTGACACTGGTAAAGTCCCTATGTCTGGCCCACAAGATCCAAGTTCAAACCCCACCTGCCCAGATACCTGTGGCAACATAGCTGAGCAAGTTGATTAAAAACATCCAATCCTAGTCTGTGTCGTTAGGGAATAATAGATCTCAACTGGATCTGCTGTACCTTATGCATGCAATACAGGAGAAAGGTCATCTGCGTCTAGCTGGGATGTTCTTTAGAAGGTCAGTGTGGACTCGATGGGCTGAATGGCCTCTTTGCATTGTAGGAATTATATTATATAGCATGACATTTTTGGGTGTGATTCTTGCAGGAATCTGATACATCAGGAACAGTATCCAACAGACTAAAAGAAGCTCTCCGCTCTTGGCTGGCCGGGGTGGGGTCTGTTAGCTCAGTTAGCTGGATGGCTGGTTTGCGATGCAGGATGATACCAACAGCATGGGTTCGATTCCTGTACAGGCTGCGGTTACCATGAAAGACTGTCCTTCTCAATCTCTCTCCCTTACCTGAGGCATGGTGACCATCAGGTTAAACTCACCACCACCTATCTCTCTCTCTGTATCTCTCTCTCTCTCTCTCTCTCTAACAAGAGAGCAGGACTATGTCCTTTATTTGAGAGCACCGCAGATGCAAGACAAAGGAGGATTATTGGCAGTGACCTATTTCAAACAACCTTTACCCAGTCCCACATCCTGGCAAAGGTGGCAAACACCACAAGGTACCAGCAGTGGTCACCTCAGACAGTAGTGCAGAAAATTCATAAGAATGGTTTCAGGGATGGAGAAGTTCAGTCATAAGAGAGACTGCGAAAGTTGTGAATCCTATCTTTGGAGAAGAGGTATTCAAAATCAGTACATTGAGTATAAGAGTTGGGTTGGCATATTGTGGCCATACAGGACATTGGTTAGGCCCCTTTTGGAATATTGTGTTCAATTCTGGTCTCCCTGCTATTAGAAAGATGTTGTTAAACTTGAAACGCTCAGAAAACATTGACAAGGATGTTGCCAGGGTTGGAGGGTTTGAGCTATAGGGAGAGGTTGGATAGGCTGGGGCTGTTTTCCCTGGAATGTCAGAGACTGAGGAGTGACCTTATGGAGGTTTATAAACTCATGAGGGGCATAGATAAGGGTGGATAGTCAAGGTCTTTTCTGTCGGGTAGGGGAGTCCAAAACTAGAGGGCATAGGTTTAATGTGAGAAGGTAAAAATTTAAAAGGGGCCTAAGGAGCAACTTTTTCATGCAGAGATTGGTGCGTGTATAGAATGAGCTGCTGGAGGAAGTGGTGGAGGCTAGTACAATTACAACATTTAAGAGGCATCTGGATGGGTATATGAATAGGAAGGGTTTAGAGGGACGTGGGCCAAATGCTGGCAAATGGGACTAGATTAACTTTGGATCTGGTTGGTATGGCTGAGTTGGACCTGTGTTTCTGTGCTGTACATCTCTATGACTCTCTGAGGGGTCTGAACAGAATACGTAGGGAGGAACTGTTCCCACTGATTGAAAGATTGGGAACAAGAGAGCACAGATTTAAAATAATCGAGATGAAGATGATCTATTCCATGCAGCAAGTGGTTACAGTTTGGAATGCACGGCCTGAGAGTATTTTGGAGTTAGGTCCATTCAGGGCTTCCAAAACAGAATAGGCTGTATCTGAAAAGTAACAATGTACTAGGTCATGGAGAGACGTTAGGAGAATGGCACAGGTGTATTGCTCATTTGGAGCACCAGAACAAACACGATGGGCTGACTGGCCTCCTTCTGCACTGTAGCAATTGCGTGATTCTGTAAAAACACTCCTTACAGCCCACCTTTCACCAGGCTCTTGGATGCATGTTCTGATGGTTTCTCCATGAATACAGCTGGAAGAGAGAGGTTTTGCTGAGGCTTTTCATATTAGACTAATCGGAATAAACACAAAAATGCTAAGTGGTCGGTCCAGTTTGAATGAATGAATGAATTGAATTCGCTCGATTGTCACATGTACTCAGATGAAAAGTGATAAGTTCATAAGTTGACACTTCCACCACTACACAGACTACCTCGGTACAATCCTTAGTTACAGAGTAGAGAAATGAAGAAGAAACATTACACTACAGCGATACACTGTATGACCATAGGTCAGAACAACAGGAAACAAAGTCAGAAAGACAAACATCACAGTCTGTCTCCAAGGGCTCTCTGCATCAGCCCAGCTCTGCACTGAGCTGTTGCTGCCGCACTCCAGCTACAAGGGAAAAGGTTACAGATTGGCAAGTCAACTTTCATTGCTTGAATTACCTCGACAGAGGAAGCAATGAGGAAGCCTGGCATTTGGCCTGATACTGCTAATGCTGTACCTTTATTTACATAGAAACATAGAGAGAATAGGAACAGGAGGAGGCCCTTTGGCCCTTTGAGCCTGCTCTGCCATTCAATACGGTCTTGGCTGATTGTCCAACCCAGTCCCACTCTCTCCCCCGTACTCTTTGATCCCTGAGAACTAGAACAGATTCCTTCCTGAAAACATTCAGCACTTTGGCCTCAACCACTTTCTGTGGCAGAGGATCCTCCAGGCTCCCCACTCTCTGGGTGAAGACATTTCTCCCCACGGTGGTGGAGCCTGAAGGATTGCCCAGGGAGTACACCTATAGTGTCTTCTTCTACAGCCCCAGTGGTATGTAAACTGTGTGCAATCGGTGAGCAGATAGAGGTTGGGGTGTGCAGGGGAGCTGCTTAAAGCCAGTGGCCCACAGCCACGGTTCTGATTCTGACTCACACACACACATTGCTGTTTTGAATTATTATTTTACAGTCTTCTCTGTTTCTGTTAATTACTTTTATCTCCTGAAGCATTTTAGTTGCTAAGTGTAAATGGGCATTGAGCCTAGAAACCAAGATATGCATTTCTGTAGCGCCCTTTCATGGCTGTGGGACAACCCAAAGCACTCCACAGCCAATGAGGTATATTTGGATTATACTGACTATTGCAGTGTGTGGAAAAACACAGCAGTATCCCACAAGGACCATGAGGTAGGACACCAGCTGACCTGTGGTGTTGGTTGAGGGACAGGTCATGGCTGTGGTGTTTTTGAGCTTCCTCCCTGCACATGCTGCATTTGTCAGGACTGTGTGTGTGTGTGTGTGTGTGTGTGTGTGTGTGTGTGTGCGCGCGCGCGCGCGTGCGTCTCTCTCCCCGCACCCATGTGGTTAGCACTGCTGCCTCTCAGTGCCAGGGACCCGGGTTTGGTTCCAGCCTCAGGTGACTGCCTGTGTGGAGTTTGCAGATTCTCCCTGGGTCTGTGCGGGTTTCCTCCCACAGTCCAATAAGATGTGCAGGTTAGGTGAATTGGCCATGCTAAATTGCCCATAGTTTTCAGTGATGTGTAGGTACGGTGCTTTAGTCAGGGGTAAATGTAGGATAATAGAGGATGGAATGAGTCTGGGTGGGTTACTCTTTGGAGGGTCAGTGTGGACATGTTGGGCCAAAGGGTATTGTTTCCACACTGTAGGGATTCTATAGATTCTAAGTGCAAGATGATAAACATGTGTCTATTCTCAACAAGATTTACGTTTGATGCAACCAACCAATCAGTGCCATAGCGTGGTGTTTTGGTTTGCAGTGCTGAGATGCTTTACTATATTAAAGGTGCTAGATCAATGAACATTGTTGTTGCTGTTGTACATAGTAACCTTTCAGCTGGGCTGGTTTCTGATCAATTCCTTGTCTTTCAGGGACCGATGAGGAAGACCAAGGGGACAGTCTTCTCCTGGCCAATGTGGACGAGTTCTGGTGGTTCCCTCACATGTGGAGTCACATGCAACCCCATCTCTTCCACAACCAGTCAGTGCTGGCTGAGCAAATGCTCCTCAACAAGCAGTTTGCACTGGTGAGTTGGAGCATGGCCCACTTATAACTTCTTTACTGGCCCCCAAACGTGTCATCCATAAAATTTGCCAAACGAGACCAGAAAGATCAGCCAAGCAGAAAAACACAACTTGTTCCTAAACTGCGCCCAGTGGTTTCGTACACAGTTGAAAATGTTTTGTCCCTGAAATGCTCTAGATACAAAGGGTTAGCGGGCAGGTTCGCTACCCCCCAAAGGTCTCCTGAAGACCCAGGAAAAGTTAATGAAGGTGTCAACAAGTCAAAGAAAATTGGCCTGTCTCAGAAGAATGGACAGACCATGAGATTCACGCAGAGGGCGGTAAATATGGAATGAGCTGCCAGAGGACGTGGTGGAGGCTGGTACAATTACAATGTTTAAAAGGCATCTGGATGGATATATGAATAGGAAGGGTTTAGAGGGATATGGGCTAAGTGCTGGCAAATGGGCCTAGATTAGGTTGGCATATCTGGTTGGCATGGACGAGTTGGACCCAAGGGTCTGTTTCTGTGCTGTACGTCTCTATGACTCTGGCTCGGAGCAGAATTACACCATTCTGCACATCAGGTCTGCTCCATCATTCGATCATGGCTGATGTGTTTCTCAATTGGTGAGGTGCCTCTCCACCAGTCACCGATTGGTCCTGTCTCACATCTGATGCATAAACATTGAAACCTAGTCACAGAAAATGCAAGAGAGAAGTGCCCATGATTGGGGGAGCAGTGAGAAGCTTTGGTTTCAGTGTCAGAGACTGCTGAAGACTGAAGGAAGTGTTGGGTGGCTTGGGGAGGATGGCGATGTCTGTAAAGAAGCAGCCTGTCCAATGGGGAATGGGGACCAGAGGCTTGTGGGAATGCCACTTTGCAAAGGGCAGCACGGTGACTCAGTGGTTAGCACTGCTGCCTCACAGCACCGGGGACCCAGGATCGATTCCCACCTTGGGTGACTGTGTGGAGTTTGCACATTCTCCCCGTGTCTGCGTGGGTTTCCTCCGGGTGCTCCGGTTTCCTCCCACAATCCAAAGATGTGAGGTCAGGTGAATTGGCCATGCTAAAGTGCCCATAGTGTTAGGTGCATTAGTCAGGGGTAACTATAGGGTAGGGGAATCGGTCTGGGTGGGTTGCTCTTTGGAGAGTCGGTATGACTTTGTTGGGCTGAAGGTCCTGTTTCCATACTGTAGGGAATGTAAAGGGGAAGAGGAGCTCCAAACTGGGGAGAGGGTCTGCAAAGAGGGTGCGGGCAGTCTTAAATCTTTCAACTGACTTGCAGTGGATACTATTGTCATTAACGTTGCAACATTGGTTTAACGGTGTAGAGTTGTATTTCAGGAATATGTTATCACATTTCAAAGTATCTCAATACTGTGAATTGCTTGAAATGCAGTGACTTTGGTAGAGACAAGTATGCAACTGTTTAGTTGTGATCTCACCAGCCTGCAGAAAACATGTTTAGCGTGATGTATGGGTGTGCCAGTTATTTTGCAAAAACGAACTTCTGCTAAATTCTGCCTGATGTAGGTAAAGAGGGTAGATAGAGTAAATGCAGGAAGGATGTTTCCATAGATGGTGAGTCCACAATGGGGGTCATAGTGTAAGGTTACTGGATAGGACTGAGATGGAGGAGACATGTCTTCACCCAGGCACTTGTGAGCCTGTGGAAATCCCTGCCGGAAAAAGCAATTATTGAATGTTTTACGAAGGAGATACAGTTTTCAGGGCTCAAGGAATCAAAGGATGTGGGGAGAAAGTGGGGAAACTGGTTATTGAGTTGGATGATCAGCTATGATCATATTGAATGGTGAAGCAGGTTCAAAGGGCTGAATAGTCTACTCCTGTTCCAGTTTTCTACATTTCTATGTTGTCTTGTGGTGTCTAGGAAATGAATGCTTTCCCTTTGTGTCAACAGTGATGATTAATGGGAATATTGTTGAATTCTTCTAATTCTGCTTCTGAGTCCAAATACCCCTTGCATCAATACGAACACAGAAGGGATTTTTACCATGTGTGCACCTTGCCTAATGAAAGAGTTAGGAAGAGCGTCCATTTGTCCATACAGAACTTCAACACTCTCCTCTCGTTCAGTATAAAGGATAGGTTTCCCCTCTATTGGCATGCTCACAAATTGTCCTGATGTTTCTAAGACAAGGAGCTTTGACAAGCTGTGTCTTTGTTTTTCAGCAATGCCCCCAAGTTAGCAAGAATGGAAAGGTTGCCCTTGGAAATCAAAAACATACCTCTTGAAAGGAAAACATGTTACTTTGACCCTATTGTAATGTGCATTTTGAAAACTCTTTCATTAAGATACATTTCAATTTTATCCATTTGGATGGCTGACAACTCCCAGGATTTTCTTTGGAAACTGTGTCTTATCCTCATTACTGTTCCCAACACCATCTGTATACTGGTTTTGTATCTGAGTGAACAAAAAGTCAGGAATAATTGAAGAACAACTCCTGAGTTTGCACACTACTGGTTTGATTTTGGAGTCCTAAAGTTCCTATCAAATATATTTACTCTCAAAAGATGTTGGACTGGATTATATACTGAACGTTGTGCTCCCCACACCCAGAGTCAAGGTTGGGTCAAGTCCACCTCAGCTTAGATTTAGTTTTGCTGAAATTTTTCAGGAATTAGTTTGAGGCAGGCCTTCAGTCTGTCTCCCATCTCGTAGAGCTGTCAGCCAACCAAAGACTGGTGCCTCTGCATACCAGCAGCGCCACCAAGAGCAATGGTCATTGCTGGTACTGCAGCTACATGAAAGATGTGGCGTTCAGTGATGGACCCAAACCTCACGTGCACCCAAGATCTCGCTACGGTCTGGCTGACAGGTTCCCGCACGGAGGGAATTCCATTATTGTGAGCCAATGACAGTGGGGATATATTTTCAAATTAGGATGGTGAGTGGCTTGGAGGGAAACTTGCAAGGGGTGGTGTTCCCATGTATCTGCTTCCATGTGGATGGAAGTGGCTGTGAACTTGACACAAGGTCTGGGTGCCCTCATACGCTGGTCACTGACATGAAGTGTGTGGGTGGCATAGATGATGAAGAAGACAAGTGGTATGTTGACCTTTATAGTGAGACGGTGTGAGTACAGGAGCAGGGGTGTCTTGCTGCAGCTGTACTGGGGCAGTGGTGAGACCACTCCTAGAGTATTGTGTGCAGTTTTGGTCTCCTTATCTAAGGAAGCATGTTCTCAGTATGGATGGAGTCTAAGATTTACCAGATGGATTTCTAGGATGGCAGGACTGATGTATGAAGAGAGACTGGATCAGTTAGGACCACATTCACTGGGGTTTAGAAGAATTAGAGGTCCTCAGAGAAGCTTTTAAGATGTTAACAAAACTAGATTACAACAGGGTAAATGCAGGAAAGATTAGATTAGATTAGATTACTTACAGTGTGGCAACAGGCCCTTCGGCCCAACAAGTCCACACCACCCCGCCGAAGCGTAACCCACCCATACCCCTGCATCTATATCTACCCCTTACCTCTTGATGATTGGGGAACCCAGAAGTGGGGGTCATGGGATATGGGGTAGGTCATTTAGGATGGAGGTGAGGAAAAATGTTTTCACCCAGAGACCCTGTGGAATTCTCTGTCACTGAAAGTGTCCAAAACATTTAATGTTTTCAAGAAGTAGTTAGATATAATTCTTAGGGCTAAAAGGGATCAACGTGGGAACAGGGAATTATGAGTTGGATTATCAGGGATGTTCATATTGAATGGCAGAACAGGAATGAGGGGCCGAATGGCCTACCCCATTCCTATTTTCTATGTTTCTCTGCAATCAAGGTCAAAAATGCCATTTGTATCTTGCTCTGGTGCTGTCAGCTACCATTTAGTGCAGCACAGATCACAAGAGTGCAAGGATTGAATCAATATGTTCCCGCTGTTGTCTGTTCCTGTGAAACCTCAGTTCATTAAATCTGTCTGTCACCGCTTCCACTAACTGTGCAAATTGCAGTATTCGTATGACAGTGACCGTGCCATTAATTCTTACACTCAGTGCTTTCTTTCTCTTTTGTCAATACACATAGCTCCCGATCTCTGTACAGCAGCTGCTAAAGGTGATTGCTGAGAGTTTACCACTGTGTTCTTTAGAATGGCAGGAACTGATATTATAATTAATGGATATATAGATATTGCATGGTTCTGTAAGCAGCCACTGCCTGGGGTATAACTGTATCAGACAAAACTGAACTGTAGCTTCTTGGAGGTTCATTGTCTTCTCTCTTCTCCCTCCCCAACCTGACTCCAATATTCTATCTTCCTCACTGCTGCAAATATAACAAGAGTTTTTTGTAAAGAGTTGAGAGCTCATTAACAGGTCTGGTTGTCTGTAGAGATCTGTCATCACACCAGAGGTGAGAAAATAGCAGGTGATCAAACTGCAGCTCTTGCAGAAGTGGTGCCAAATTCTCTCTCTGCTGTGTGCAGTGATGTTAATCAAGGCAGAATCCTTCTCATTGTGAGGTGAAAATCCACAGTGGCCTAAGGCCTAGTCATATATCCTTCTGTTTACTTGTAAAAGGAGAGGGACTTTTAAATTAAAAACATGCCGAGGGTTAGAGATTAAGCCTTCGTGTAGCAGTCTCACGGATATAAAATGGAAGCATCAAGGCGTAGATCTGAGGATGCGTATCCAGAAGGACCCTGGTTAAGATGTCCAGGTTGGATTGGGCCTGTTGTTTTAGGTGTTCCCAGCAGCATTAGAAACATAGAAAATAGTGGCAGGAGTAGGTCATTCAGCCCTTCAAGTCTGCTCTACCATAAAATATGATCATGGTTGATCATCCAATTCAGTACAATGTTCCCACTTTCTCTTTAACCTTAAGAACCAGACCCAACTCCTTCTTGGAAACATTAAATGTTTTGACCTCAAATACTTTCTGTGGCAGAGAATTCCACAGGCTTCTGACCCTCTGGGTGAAGACATTTCTCCTCATCTCACTAAGTAAGACCATAAGATGTGAGAGCAGAAATTAGGCCATTCAGCCCATTGAGTCTGCTCAGCCTTTGAATTGTGGCTGATTAGTTTTTCAACGCCATTTTCCTGCTTTATCCCCTTGGCAATCAAGAACTTATCTATCTCAGTCTTATATATATTCAATGACCTGACCTCCACAGACTTCTGTGACTGTGAATTCCATAGATTCACCACTCTCTGGCTAAAAGGAGTTTCACCTTATCTCCGTCTTATGTTTCCATTACTCTCTAAGTCTATGCCTTTGGGTCCTTGTCTCTCCTGCCAATGGAAACATTTTCCCAATGTCCACACTGTCTAGGCAGTTTTAATCAGGTCCCCCTTCATCCTTCGAAACTCCAATGAGTGTACTTTCCTTTATTGGTCAAAGCATTGAGTATAGGAGTTGGGAGGTCATGTTGTGGCTGTACAGGACATTGGTTAGGCCACTTTTGAAATATTGTGTGCAGTTCTGGTCTCCCTCTAGTTGGAAGGATGTTGTGAAACTTGAAATGGTTCAGAAAAGATTTACAAGGATGTTGCCAGGGTTGGAAGGCTTGAGCTACAGGGAGAGGCTGAATAGGCATCTCCGTCATTTCTAAATGATTCTGAGGAAGGGTCACTGGATGCGCAATGTTAACTCTGCTTTCAGTCCACTGATGCTGCCAGACCTGCTGTGTTTCTCCAGCAAGTTCTGGTTTTGTTTCTGATCTCCATATCCACAGTTCTTTGTTTTCTTCATTTAAGCGTGGACCTGCCCATATGACATGGCGCTGTTTCTGAAGCTGCGAGGCTGTCCTAAACTGTGAAACCATCCGGATAACACTCCCGGGAGGAAAGAAGGATGGTTTGGATGTTATAGCAATGCTGGGTTTGTTGGCTTTGGATGCAGGCAGATGACCAGAAGACTTGTATTCCTCCCCTTCCCATGTCTCGGCTCGGTCTTTACGAGGAGTTGAGTGACATGAATTCATCGTACTGTCTCGAACAATCTGACTGCGTTCCTGCTCAATCCTTTAGCAATGTTTCACACTGGGTTCAACTAGACATGCTTGTTTCATACGGTCACCTTCCCTACATTCCCTCTTAAGCTGAAAGGATACATGTCCACACAGAAAGCACAACTGGAAAACAGACCCCACACTAGCAACGTTCCCTTTAAGATGTATGGGCAAGCACTCACAGGACAATCTTAACAGAGCTTAATCTTAACAGGTGAAACTAGATGGCTGTACGCCTGATACAGTGACTAAAGGAGGAACTTGTGGTGCAGTGCTGGTGTCCCTACTTTTTCCTGTTTACTCATGGGACATGGATGTCACTAGCTGGATCAGCATTTATTGTTCGTCCCTAGTTGCCTTTGAGAAGGTGAGCTGCCTTCTTGAACGACTGAAGTCCATGTGCTGTCGGTAGACCCACAATGTCCTTAGGGAGGGAGTTCCAAGATTTTGACCCAACAACAGTGAAGGGACGGCGATGTATTTCCAAGTCAGGTTGGTGAGTGGCTTGGAGGGGAACTTGCAGGTCCTGGTGTTCCCATCCATCTGCTGCCCTTGTCCTACTAGATGGAAGTGGTTGTGCGTTTCGAAGGTGCTGTCTGAGGATCTTTGGGAAATTTCTGCAGTGAGTCTCTTAGGTAGTACACACTGCTGCTACTGAGCATCAGAGCTGGAGAAAGTGGATGTTTATGGATGGGGTACCAGACAAGCAGACTGCTTTGTCCTGGACATGTCAAGCTTCTTGCGTGTTGTTTAGCGTTGCACTCCTCCAGGCATGTGCGGACTATTCCATCGCACTCCTGACTTGTGCCGTGTAGTTAATGGACAGGTTCTGGGCAGTCAGGATGTGAGATATTCGCTGCAATATTCCTAGGCTGTAACCTGCTCTTGTAGCCACTGTGTTTATATGGTGAATTCAATTGAGTTTCTGGTTAATGGTAATCCCAAGAATGTGCATAGTAGGGGATTCAGTGATGGTAACACCATTGAAAATCAAGAGGCGGTGGTTAGATTGTCTTTTATTGGAGATGGTCATGGCCTGTCATTTGTGTGGAGTGAATGTTACTTGTCAACCCAAGCCTGGATACTGTCCAGATCTTGGTGCATCTGAACCTGGACTGCTTTAGTATCTGAGGAGCTGCGAGCGGTGCTGAACATTGTACAATCATCAGCGAATTTCCCCAGTTCTGATCTTATGTTCGAGGGAAGGTCATTGATGAAGCAGCTGAAGATGGTTGGGTCAAGGACACTACCCTGAGGAACTCCTGCAGAGATGTCCTGGAGCTGAGATGACTGACCTCCAGTAACCACAATGATCTTCTTATGTGTCAGGTATGACTCCAACCAGCAGAGAGTTTGTCCCCCAATACCCATTGATTCCAGTTTTGCTGGGACACACTTTGGCACACTCAGCCAAGTGCCATGATGTGGAGGTGCCAGTGTTGGACCAGGGTGGACACAGTCAGAAGTTACATGACACCAGGTTATAGTCCAACAGGTCTATTTGAAATCACAAGCTTTCGGAGCACTGCCCCTTCATCAGGTGAAGTGTCACCTGTGGCCTTGATGTCAAGGGCTGTCACTCCCATCTCAATTCTGAGCTTGGAGGCCAAGGTTCAAGTCCCCCCCCCCGTGCTAGAGATGTATCATACCATGTCTGAATGGGTTGATTTGGAAAAAGAAAATTTAGTTGTTTAGTAAAGTGCCTGTTTGGTTATCAGGAGTTCTTGGGTTCAAATGCCCTGATGCCTTTACCAATTTTGTTAGAGATAAAGAAAAACTGCAGATGCTGGAATCCAAGGTAGATGAGCAGAAGTTTGGAAGAACACAGCGAGCCAGGCACCATCAGGAGGTTGAGATGTCAACGTTTCAGGTGTAACCCTTCTTCAGGACAAGTTTTGTGGCACAGTGGGGCATATCCAAGGTCAGTACTGGGGCCACAGCCCTATATTCTCCAGAAGAACTCACAAACATCTGACCTGGAGTTAGAAATTGTGGACGTTGTGACACACAGCAGTGGCGTTTTGGTGAGCTCGGCTCCCGGCTGGAATTCCTGGGGAGTTTTCCGTTGAAGATTGACTTGTGCTCATTCACTTCGTGATGGAAATGAAGCAGGTTGGAGTGAGTTCATATCGAGGCAGAATACTGCAGATGCCGAAATAAAGAGACAAAATGCTGGAAATTCTTTCAGGCAGGATCTGTGAATGAAAACAGTTATGGCCCTCATCAGGGTGGGATGGATAAATCACTTCAGTTTCCTCTTGTGCTTCATTCTAGGGCCTTACAAAGTTGTCAGGCTGTATTTTGTGAATTAGATATCCATTGACAAATCCACTGTGTCCCAGTGTAGAAGAAATCTCTCTAAATAGTACTCTAATCTTTACACTGAGGCTCATTATAACCAAAACATACTGGAGAACCAATAGCATCTATATTTGGTTTGTTCATTCATTGTTTCGATAGCCTTAACTGGGCCCTTGCTTCTTCTCTGCTTTTATCAATCCCTTTTGGGGTGGCACAGTGGCTCAGTGGTTAACACTGCAGCTTCACAGTGCCAGGGCTCCAGGTTCGATTCCAGCCTCAGGTGACTGACTGTATGGAGTTCACACATTCTCCAGGTGCTCTGGTTTCCTCCCACAGTCTAAAGATGTGCAGGTTAGGGAGAATTGGCCATCTTGTTCAGGCATGTGTTGGTTAGGTGCATGAGTCAGGGGTAAACTTCGGGTAGGGGAATGGGTCTGGGTGGGCTACTCTTCAGGGGGTCGGTGTGGACTTGTTGGGCCAAATGGCTGATTTCCACATTGTAGGGATTCTATGACTAGGTGGGTTTAGCCATGGAAAATACAGGGTAGGGGCTGGGTCTGCATGGGATGTTCTTCAGAAGATCAGTATGGACTCAATGGGCTGAATGGCCTGCTTCCACACTGTAGGGATTCTATGATTTTTCAGTCTATGTCTATTTTTCTCCTTTCACTTCACTTTTCATCATCAGTTTCTCCTTCTGTTGTCAAGGAGACCAGTCTGCCTGGTCTTCCTGTCCAGTGGGCAAAAGTGAGGATTGCACATGCTGGAGACTAGAGACAGAGAGTATTGTGCTGGAAAAGCACAGCAGATCAGGCAGCATCCGAGGAGCAGGCGAATCGACGTTTCGGGCAAAAGCCCTTCATCCTCATTCCTGATGAAGGGCTCTTGCCTGAAATGTCGATTCCCCTGCTCCTTGGATGCTGCCTGACCTTTCTTCCCAATGTCCCATTCTTGACCATCACTCTCCCCCTGATTGTACCTTTCAATAAGTAAATGTCTACTCTGTATCTAACTTGATAGCTTGAGTTGCTGTCTGACTGCTTGGTTCAGAATATTGTCCACCTAGCCCACGTTTCAAGAACTATCATCCTTTCTCTCACATTCTTTCTTCACCATCCAACACTCACTTTGTGGAGAACTCACTACAGAATAGTGGCTCTCTGAGACTGCATTAATGACACGCTGAGTCTCAGTCACAGAATGTTCAAGGCAGCTTGCTTAAAGCATTGTCTGCATTCCATCAGTGGGTCAGGAACTTGGTAAAGCAAAGCCAGAGGAGGGGTCAGCACTAAAACATTAAATTAGAAAGGATAAGATCAACCTGGACATAATACTTCAGCTTAATCAAATCTCGACAGGGTGGGGACATGCCACTCATCCCAACTAGCCCCACACCAGCTGTCCAAAGAGTATCCCATCCAGGTTCACCTCCCTACCCTATCCCTGCAACCTCCACAGCTAATCCGCCCAACCTACACATCCCCGGACACTGTGGGTAATTTCCCATGACATCCTGACCTACATATCTTTGGATCGTGGGAGGAAACCAGAGCACCCAGAGGGAGCCCACACAGTCTCGGGGAGAATGTGCACACTCCATGCAGACAGTCACGTGAGGCTGGAATTGAACCTGAGTCCTGGTGCTGTGAGGCAGCAGAGCTAACCATCGTGCCACCCTGCTTATATTGTGGACAAAAGACCAAACACTCTCAAAATATGCAGAAGGTAGTGTGGACCCTAACTTTTTCTTATTTTCAAGATAAATGTTGCATTCCAAATGCAACTCGATGGTCAGACTACTGGATTTAAAGCAAACATGCTTTATTCATCCACCAAAGTTTAAATACAACAAAAGAAAAAAAAATTGGAATAACAACAGAAAAATACACACAGTAACTATCACTAATTAACTGCTCCAATATAGTAACATCAAATAAACACACCCTTGGCAAAGGGCAAATTCAGAAAACAGATTGTCTCATATGCAACTCCTGTAGCAGGAAGAGAACCCAACTTTTGGGTTGCAAGTGAGAGAGAAAAAAAACTTGCACTTCCTCAAGACCCAAACAGCAACTACTGAAAGCTAAAGATCCTGGTTCTGTGGGAGCTTGACCCCACCCTCTCAGGCTGCTTCTATTGTTCCAAATTCTAAAAAATTTCCAAGGCCTCTCAAGCTGTTTACTCTAATGGCTCTGGTAGATTACTCATTCACCTCTGCCTCAAAACCTCTCCTCAGAACAGAACCCAGGACAAAGTACACCTCTTAATGCCACAGTACCATCACACTTAGAGTATACCATTATCAGATTCCTGGCAGCATCTGTTCAGGATTAAGGGGACATTCAAGGAAAAAGCCAAAGGCAGGGAGGAAAACGAACTTGTGATCCTTGTTTATTCAGCTGTCCAATGACAAACCAGGTGTTCTGTTTCTCTCTTGCAGGAGCATGGTATTCCCACTGACATGGGCTACGCAGTGGCACCCCATCATTCTGGGGTTTACCCCGTTCACATCCAGCTCTACGAAGCGTGGAAGCAGGTCTGGGGGATGAAAGTAACAAGTACAGAGGAGTACCCGCACTTGAAACCAGCTCGATTCCGGCGAGGGTTCAGACACAATGGCATCATGGTGAGAGCTTTAATACCATGTCCCAGCTCTCCTCTCGTCACCATATAGAGAAGCCTCTGAAGTTTAGGTTTTAATTCCCTGTACACCAGACACAGCTAGAATAGACAGGGCAAGAGTACTGACTCCTGCCTTAATTTGAAAGCAGCAAGGGCAGCAACCTTTGGACTGCAGGGTCCTTTTATCGGAAGATGGGATTTGAAACTGTGGTTTGGGTTTGGGAGCAGTGACAGTCCTTCAGAAGCTCAGAAGCAGGGGCCAAGGACAGAGGTCTGTTCAAGTCAGTGTCTTGTACACCAACAAACAAGATATGGACTGGACACTGGTTAGGGGACATGGTGCTATGGTCATTCATGGTAGAATCTAATTCAAGTAGTTAACATAGAAACATAGTATATAGAAGTAGGAGCAGGACCATTTGACTCTTTAAGCCTGCTATTCCATTCACTATGATCATGGCTGATCATCTAACTCAATAGCTTGCTCCTCCTTGCCCCCATATACAATCATATAGCATGGAAACAGACCCTTCAGTCCAACCTGTCCAGAATCCCAAACTAAACTAGTCCCACCTTCCTGCACTTGACCCATATCTCTCCAAATACTTCTTATACATGAATTCATCCAAATGTCTTTTAAATTTTGTAACTGTATCCACATCCACCACTTCCTCTGGCAGGTCATTCTACCCACAAACTACTGTCTGAGTGAAAAAAAACATTCTCCTCGTGTCTTCTTTAAATCTTTCTCTTCTCACCTTAAAAATAAGCTGCCTAGTCTTGAAATCGCCCACCTAGGGAAAAGACACAAGGTCACCCCTTGACCTCCTACACTCCAGTGAAAAAAGTCCCAACCTATCCAACCTCTCCTCATAAATCAAACCCTCCATTCCTGGCAACACCCTGCTTAATCTCTTCTGAACCTTCTCCAGCCTAATAAAAGGCTATAACATACCCTTTGACCCCTTTAGCTGCAACTGCTGTACCCAACTTCTCCTTGAAATGATACAATATTCTGGCCCTGACTACTGTCTGCAGTAGTGAATTCTACAGGCTCCTCACTCTCTGGATTTAAAAGCTCATCTCAGCAGTGGTGACCATGACACTGCCATTGGGTTTGTGTAAAACCCACCTGGTTCCTTCTGGGAAAGATATCTGCCATCATCTGACCTACACATGACTCCAGACCCACAGCAATGAGGGTGACTCTTAACTACCCCCTGAAATAGCCCTATGAGTCCTAAGTTCAAGAGATGCTTGTGATGCACACAACTCACTGAAGAATTTTAGTAATTGCCTTGTCCAAGGAGCTAATCTGTGAGTGTGAGACGTACAAAATAATACATGGCTTTGAAAAGGTGGATGCTAGAAAATTGTTTCTGTTAGGCGAGGAGACTAGGACCCGTGGACACAGCCTTAGAATTAGAGGGGGTCATTTCAGAACGGAAATGCGGAGACATTTCTTCAGCCAGAGAGTGGTGGGCCTGTGGAATTCATTGCCACGGAGTGCAGTGGAAGCCGGGACGCTAAATGTCTTCAAGGCTGAGATTGATAGGTTCTTGTTGTCTAGAGGAATTAAGGGCTACGGGGAGAACGCTGGCAAGTGGAGCTGAAATGCGCATCAGCCATGATTGAATGGCGGAGTGGACTCGATGGGCCGAATGGCCTTACTTCCACTCCTATGTCTTATGGTCTTATGGCATTGTCAGAAGCTACACATTGCCAACCAGTAGGTGTTAAGAAATGGAGGGCTCAGGTCTGGGATCAGCCTGACTGCCTGGGTAGTCTCTGACTGGGCAGGCCATTCATCTAACAATGCATCCCTGATACTCCCAATGCATTATCCTGTGGCACTGACAGCTTCTTATAATGAGCTTGTTAGTGCAACGCTGACTGTTCCAGCCTTCGTGAGACCTCTGGTTCCTTTCTTATTGCACAGAGGAAACCCACTTTGAAGTTCTGTGTTTCATTTTTACCAGGAACTCTCAAGGGATTCCTGTCAGCTCATTCCCTGGAGCAACTGTGGGCCTGTCACTGACAAACGTAGCAATATGATGTTGCAGCTCACTGTCTTATAAGTTGATCTGTGCCACTGAGCCAGCGTCTTGAGAAATGTTGACAGTGCTGTCAGCATGAGATGGTGAAATCTTTGCGACTGACATTGTTTCGTTTTTCCTTGTCTCTCTAAAGGTTCTGCCTCGTCAGACATGTGGGCTTTTCACACACACGATATTCTACAGCGAATATCCCGGAGGGCCCAGAGAATTGGATAAGATCATTAATGGAGGAGAGCTCTTCCTCACTGTTCTCCTTAACCCTGTGAGTACGTCAGTTCCGATTTCTCGCTGAGGGAATGTCCGGCAATTAACTGAATAAGGGACTTGTTACGAGAGCTCACCCCAATTGCCAGGGCTCCTGACATCAGAAAAAAAAACAATCGTGAAATAATACCAAAACCTGATCGATAATAAAACCTCTCGTGAAAAGCTGCAAGAGATCATGATGGTTTTGGATCTTGACAAAGCCCCATTTGTTTCACAGATGGCATTATGGGAAGGAAAGCTGCCATCCTTGTGTACCTGGTCCTTGGCGTGACTCCACACCAATGGACTTGACTATTAAAAGGCAGCCATGTTAATGTTGAATCCACCTGAATCACGTTTTGAGGCAGTGTTCTCCAGGTTACAACAACCCCTGCAGTTTTTACACAGTAGAGATGACACAGAAACAGGCCATTTGATCCATCGTAACCATACTAGTCTCCTCTCATCCCATCAGAACATCCTTCTCTTCCTTTCTACCTTGTGTGTTTATTTAGATTTCCCACAAATGACCTTAGCCACCTCACATACTCCTCATGGTTGTGAGTTCCACATTCTCACCGCTCTCTGGATAAAGGAGCTATTCCTGATGAAGTTATGACGGATTGCCGGTATAGATGGTTTCTCCTTGTATACTCCATTGAAACCACGCATGATACTGAGTCTCTGTCAAGTCTCACCTCAACTCTTAATTTCCCCAAGCCTCTAAGTGAGGTCCCTCATCACAGACACCATTTTCACAAACTCCAAGGGCACCCAGAGTAACTATGCGCCTTACCCAAAGTACCTATACATCTCCATTTGCAACGAAAGGCAAGCCTTGAAGTGTAGACAAGTCACACCTCAGTCCTGTACAGGATGGAGTTAAGAGCAAAGTATGACGAAGATCATACGATGGAGGAACCGAAGAAGGCCATTCAGCCCATCGAGTCTGCTCCACCATTCAATGAGATCAGAGCTGATCTGATAAACCTCAACTCCACTTGCCTGCTTTCACCCACCTAAATCTTGATTCCCAACTGACTAAAAATCTGTCTGTCTCAGCGCTGGATATACTTCAATGACCGGGCGGTGCTGGTATTGGACTGGGGTGGACAAAGTCAAAAATCACGCATGTAACTTTTCAAAAAGTTTTGAGATTGACATATGAAAGAACTGAAACCAACACGGTCATTCTAAAAGATGA